>NC_089206.1:806559-829059 GCF_963930695.1 Labrus bergylta
TCTCTTTCGAGTGATGCGATTGGTCAAGCTGCTGAGTAAAGGGGAGGGCATCCGGACGCTGCTGTGGACTTTCATCAAATCACTGCAGGTCAGTGGGCGGGGCTGAAAAGAGGGGGTGGGGCTTGTATTTTGAGCTGTATGTTAAACAGCTGTTGCGTTGATAGAGATAAGAGCAGCAGCAGTTTAACCTCTCTCTCTCTCTCTCTCTCTCTGTCTCTCTCTCTCTGTCTCTCTCTCTCTGTCTCTGTCTCTGTCTCTCTCTGTCTCTCTCTCTCTCTCTCTGTCTCTCTCTCTCTCTCTCTGTCTCTGTCTCTGTCTCTCTCTGTCTCTCTCTCTCTCTCTCTGTCTCTCTCTCTCTCTCTCTCTCTCTGTCTCTCTCTCTCTCTCTGTCTCTCTCTGTCTCTCTCTCTCTCTCTCTGTCTCTCTGTCTCTCTCTCTCTCTCTCTCTCTCTCTCTCTCTCTCTCTCTCCCCTCAGGCTCTGCCGTACGTTGCTCTGCTCATCGCCATGATCTTCTTCATCTACGCCGTCATCGGGATGCAGGTGAGGTCATACTCAGGTGATCCTGCAGGGGGCGAAGTGAACTGCTCTGAAACATGCCATACCCTACTCTCTCTCCCTGATTTCTGACTCGCTCCACTGTCCTCTCCATTAAAAAAATAAGAATATTTTTTTTAAATAAATACATTTTCAAAAACGAGGTCGGGCTTCGGGTTCTGTAGGGCTCGGGTCGGGTGTGGTGCTCAGTGTCTGTAAATCTGCTGACTGTCCTCTTTCTTTTCAGACGTTTGGGAAGGTGGCGATGCAGCCCCACACTCAGATCAACCGGAACAACAACTTCCAGACTTTTCCTCAGGCCGTCCTCCTCCTCTTCAGGTCTGACCCAGACACCCCACCCCCCCCCCCCTTCTCTCCTCCTCATCTCTTTAGAGCTCAAAATACAGTACACTCCTCGGATCGCAGAAACAGCTGACCTGTGTGTATCTGTGTGTGCGTGTTTGTGCATGTGTGTGTGTGTGTGTGTGTGTGTGTGTGTGTGTGTGTGTGTGTGCGTGTTCAGGTGTGCCACGGGCGAGGCGTGGCAGGAGATCATGTTGGCGAGTCTTCCTGGTAAACGCTGTGATCCCGAGTCCGACTACGAACCAGGAGAAGAGTTCAGCTGTGGGAGCAACTTCGCCATCGTTTACTTCATCAGCTTCTTCATGCTGTGTGCTTTCCTGGTCAGAACACACACACACACACACACACACACACACACACACACACACACACACACACACACACACACACACACACACACACACACACACACACACACACACACACACACACACACAGATCACTTTTCTAACCTCTGACTGTTTGCGTTCCTTCAGATCATTAACTTGTTCGTCGCCGTCATCATGGACAACTTTGACTACCTGACGCGTGATTGGTCGATCCTGGGACCGCATCATCTGGACGAGTTTAAGAGGATCTGGTCTGAATATGATCCAGAGGCCAAGTACGTTTGATGACTCAGATCAGTTTGTGGTTAGCTTAGCTTAGCACAAAGACTGGAAACAGAGGGAAACTGTTAGCATGACAGTCTCATTTAGAGTCTCTCAAAGTTCTTCCTCACATCCCGTACTCCCCTTAAGGATTTTAATGCCGTAGTGTAATGTTCTGCCTCTCAGGTGTTTTACCGTCTAATGCTGCATGTAATCTGTAATATTGTGTTTTTTCAGGGGTCGTATCAAACACCTGGATGTGGTGGCCCTGCTCAGGAGGATTCAGCCTCCTCTGGGTTTTGGGAAACTGTGTCCTCACAGAGTGGCCTGTAAGGTAAAATACCCCGCTCTGTACACAGACGTCTGTAGTGACCTTCAAATCAGATGACTGATGTTTGAGTCAAAGATTTAAGTAATAATAAGGAAACATCTCCTCCTCTTATTTTGAAAATTATTCAACCTCTGGCCTTGTCACTTCCTGCAGTTTAAGTTTCATGTGGCTGTAGAGTAACAGTATCTCTTCTGCTTCTCCTCCTCCTATTCTTCTTCCTCCTCTTCTACCTCGCCTTACTTCTCCTCCTTCTTCTCCTCCTCCTCCTCAGCGTCTCGTGGCGATGAACATGCCTCTGAACGCCGACGGGATGGTGACCTTTAACGCCACGCTCTTCGCTCTGGTTCGCACCGCCCTCAAGATCAAGACTGAAGGTATCTGATTGGCTGACACACGCTGAGCTCATCCTGCTCAATGTGAACCATGTGATCTGCTGTGAGGCGGCCATCTTTGTTTTGAGATACTGATCATCACGACAGAGTTTTCCTTATCGTGATAAAAACTGAATTTCTTTCAAAGCTGGAAAACTTTTATCTCTGATGTGACATGATCTGACCCCGCCCACTGTGTGCTGTTGCTAGGTAACCCTGACCAGGAGAACGAGGAGCTGAGGGGGATCATCAAGAAGATCTGGAAGAGGATGAAACCGAAACTACTGGACGAAGTGATACCCCCTCATGAAGGTACAAATACGAAACACAGACAACACTCTGCTCCTACAACACAGTACCTCAATACTTCCTTTACAAAGCTGGTGTTCTAAGTCCCGCCCAGTCTTGATTCTGATTGGTCAACGGTGAGGGACAAGGATTAGTGATATTGAAAAGCGTGGTGCTGTTCCTAAAGTTGGACTGATTTCAACTTTGAGCGCAGCGACAAAAAACATCTCCACATTTCTCAATGTACCATGGTGTACAGTACACTGATACTACAAGAAGACCTTCTCATACACCTGTGTCACCTGTGTGTCTGTGTCACCTGTGTGTCTGTGTGTTCCTGCAGAGGAGGAGGTGACGGTCGGGAAGTTTTATGCCACTTTCCTGATTCAGGATTATTTCAGAAAATTCAGGAAGAGGAAAGAGAAGGGAGACCTGACGGGAGAGGACAGCGTCACCAACCCGTCTGCTATCCAGCTCTGTAAAGCCGGGCTGCAGACTCTGCAGGATCTGGGTCCTGAGATGCGTCTGGCTCTGAACGAGGACCTGGATGAGGACGAGGAGGACCCCATGATGGACGACGAGGAGCTGGACGAAAACGCTGCCTACAAGGTCCCGATATTAATAATTATATCAAAATATATATAAATATGTTGTTTATTAAATTGACATACAAGATATCATGTGAATGTGAATTCACAGAGAGAGAGAGAGAGAGAGAGAGAGAGAGAGAGAGAGAGAGGGAGATAGTCTAAGCCTATAGCAGCATAACAAGAAGCTGGTCTAGGTCTAAGCCAGCCCTAACTATAAGCTTTACCAATAAAGAAAGTTTTAAGACTACTCTTAAAGTACTGACTGTGTCTGCCTCCCGGACCCTGACGGGAAGATGATTCCAAAAGAGAGGAGCCTGATAACTGAAGGCTCTACCTCCCATAGTACATTTAGAGACTGTACCACGAGCAAGCCTGATAACTGAAGGCTCTACCTCCCATAGTACATTTAGAGACCGTACCACGAGCAGGCCTGATAACTGAAGGCTCTACCGCCCATAGTACATTTAAAGACTGTAGGTACCACGAGCAGGCCTGATAACTGAAGGCTCTACCTCCCATAGTACATTTAGAGACCGTAGGTACCACGAGCAGGCCTGATAACTGAAGGCTCTACCTCCCATAGTACATTTAGAGACTGTACCACGAGCAGGCCTGATAACTGAAGGCTCTACCTCTCATAGTACATTTAGAGACCGTAGATACCACGAGCAGGCCTGATAACTGAAGGCTCTACCTCCCATAGTACATTTAGAGACCGTAGATACCACGAGCAGGCCTGATAACTGAAGGCTCTACCTCCCATAGTACATTTAGAGACCGTAGATACCACGAGCAGGCCTGATAACTGAAGGCTCTACCTCCCATAGTACATTTAGAGACCGTAGATACCACGAGCAGGCCTGATAACTGAAGGCTCTACCTCCCATAGTACATTTAGAGACCGTAGGTACCACGAGCATGCCTGATAACTGAAGGCTCTACCTCCCATAGTACATTTAGAGACCGTAGATACCACGAGCAGGCCTGATAACTGAAGGCTCTACCTCCCATAGTACATTTAGAGACCGTACCACGAGCAGGCCTGATAACTGAAGGCTCTACCTCCCATAGTACATTTAGAGACTGTACCACGAGCAGGCCTGATAACTGAAGGCTCTACCGCCCATAGTACATTTAAAGACTGTAGGTACCACGAGCAGGCCTGATAACTGAAGGCTCTACCTCCCATAGTACATTTAGAGACCGTAGGTACCACGAGCAGGCCTGATAACTGAAGGCTCTACCTCCCATAGTACATTTAGAGACTGTACCACGAGCAGGCCTGATAACTGAAGGCTCTACCTCCCATAGTACATTTAGAGACCGTAGGTACCACAAGCAGGCCTGATAACTGAAGGCTCTACCTCCCATAGTACATTTAGAGACCGTAGATACCACGAGCAGGCCTGATAACTGAAGGCTCTACCTCCCATAGTACATTTAGAGACCGTAGGTACCACGAGCAGGCCTGATAACTGAAGGCTCTACCTCCCATAGTACATTTAGAGACCGTAGATACCACGAGCAGGCCTGATAACTGAAGGCTCTACCTCCCATAGTACATTTAGAGACCGTACCACGAGCAGGCCTGATAACTGAAGGCTCTACCTCCCATAGTACATTTAGAGACCGTAGATACCACAAGCAGGCCTGATAACTGAAGGCTCTACCTCCCATAGTACATTTAGAGACCGTAGATACCACGAGCAGGCCTGATAACTGAAGGCTCTACCTCCCATAGTACATTTAGAGACTGTACCACGAGCAGGCCTGATAACTGAAGGCTCTACCTCCCATAGTACATTTAGAGACTGTAGGTACCACGAGCAGGCCTGATAACTGAAGGCTCTACCTCCCATAGTACATTTAGAGACCGTACCACGAGCAGGCCTGATAACTGAAGGCTCTACCTCCCATAGTACATTTAGAGACCGTACCACGAGCAGGCCTGATAACTGAAGGCTCTACCTCCCATAGTACATTTAGAGACTGTACCACGAGCAGGCCTGATAACTGAAGGCTCTACCTCCCATAGTACATTTAGAGAATCTATAAATATGTCGTATGTCTGTTGTGTTGTCTGTTCACTCTCTCTGCGTCTCTTCAGGGTGAAAACGGTTTCGGACAAGAGAAAGATCGACGCAGCTCCTTACTGACTCCCACAGGTAAACATCCTGTGACATCATCTTGTTTCTATGGTAACTCCGGAGCTCCCTGCAGTAACAGAATGGATGACATCACTCAGTCTTTGTCTGTTTTTTCTTTTCTTGGATTGTTCACGGCTGTTAACAGGAATCTCTTTTTACCTGCAGCTTCAAAGTGATCAAACTAAATATGAAGCTGATTTATGTCAAACATTTTAACTTTCCGTTATCGTTCACCATGCAGGTCCTGGGGGAGTGGTCGGCGAAGGGGGCGTGTCAAACGGCGGTCTGATCCACCGCGTCGGATCGCTCACAAAGATGCCGAACGGCAGCGAGCATGACGAGCATCATCGCCGTGGAGACAACATGAGGTCATCCCTCAATCACCACCATCAGCGACGCCCGTCTGCGAAGAACGGCGGGCTGGAGCACGGCCACAAGAGACCGTCGTACTACAAACATGGAAGGTACGCTGTCGAACTACGAAAATACACTGATCTAATTTTTTGATTGACATGTGTCTCAGCCAATCACAGAGTGTCTTTCTGCAGAAGGGACTCGAGGGACAGATACTGGAGGAACGGAGACATGGAGGCGTATGGAGAACCCGGATACTACAGCCGAGAGGAGGAGGAGGAAGACAGCATCACTGCCAGAGACAGGTGAGAGTAAGACAGGTACACAGACAGACAGGTAGAGAGGTAAGTATACAGGCACACTGACCAATGAAGAGACGTGTCTGTGTATGTTTTTTTAAATGTTTTTTTGCATGTTGACATGCGTGTGCCCGTGCAGACACTACCACGATGAGCCTCCTCTGTACAGAGACCACTACGATGGCCACGCCCCCTACAGCAACAGTAACTATGGTAACGGCTACAATGACAGCAGAAGGACAACCCGCAGACGCCTACTTCCTGCTACGCCCACAGGTGACACAATGTCCCATGATGCTTTGCTCTGCCTGCCCTCTCCTATCTGTTCTTGTGTAATCATTGAACTGAGTCTCATTAGACATTTTTTTTAAATCCCTGCATTTCAAAATAAAGCATTTATTGTGAAAAGTTTACAGGAAGTTGGTTAATCATCTTTCACATAGTTTTTATAGTAGCTGCTGCCATCTAGTGGCAACACTATGTCACTACAAAATACAGCATGATTGAAAGGCACGGTGGTTCAGTGGTTAGCGCTGTCCCCTCACGGAGAGGCGGTTCCTGGTTTGAATCCCCGTTTCTTTTCGTTGTCCTCGGTCAGGTCGGAAACCGTCGTTTAACATCCAGTGTCTGAGGAGGCAGGGCAGCAATGACGACCTGCCGATCCCCGGGACGTATCACCCCACCTCCCCGCCACGCCGCGCACGCATGCAGGTAACACACACACACACACACACACCCACACACACACAATAATACACACAGGCTGAACAAGTCGTCTTTACCCTCCTCCTCATCCTCCTCTTACCCTCCTCCTCATAATCCTCTTCCTCCTCCTCCTCCTCAGCAATCTTTCAACAGTTACGAGTCTCATCACTCTTCTGGGCGTTCCCCCGCGGCCTCCTCTGCATCCTGGGCGAACCCGTGTCCTCGCCGCGGCCGCCTCCTCTACGCTCCTCTCATCCTGGTGGAGGAGGAAGGAAGCCCCCCCTGGGGAGGAGGAGGAGGAGGCGGAGTTGGAGGAGGAGGAGAAATGAAGAAGGGAGTAGGAAGAGGTGAGGAGACAATGACACGACTAAATACGTTCCATTTAATTTAATTTAATAAGAGCAAGAAGGGACAGGTAGAGGAAGAAGGGACAGGGAGGAGCAAGAAGGGACAGGGAGGAGAAGAAGGGACAGGGAGGAGCAAGAAGGGACAGGTAGGAGCAAGAAGGGACAGGTAGAGGAAGAAGGGACAGGTAGAGCAAGAAGGGACAGGTAGAGGAAGAAGGGACAGGGAGGAGCAAGAAGGGACAGGGAGGAGAAGAAGGGACAGGGAGGAGCAAGAAGGGACAGGTAGGAGCAAGAAGGGACAGGTAGAGGAAGAAGGGACAGGTAGAGCAAGAAGGGACAGGTAGAGCAAGAAGGGACAGGTAGAGGAAGAAGGGACAGGTAGAGCAAGAAGGGACAGGTAGAGGAAGAAGGGACAGGGAGGAGCAAGAAGGGACAGGGAGGAGCAAGAAGGGACAGGGAGGAGCAAGAAGGGACAGGTAGGAGCAAGAAGGGACAGGTAGAGGAAGAAGGGACAGGTAGGAGCAAGAAGGGACAGGTAGAGGAAGAAGGGACAGGGAGGAGCAAGAAGGGACAGGTAGGAGCAAGAAGGGACAGGTAGAGGAAGAAGGGACAGGTAGAGGAAGAAGGGACAGGTAGAGCAAGAAGGGACAGGTAGAGGAAGAAGGGACAGGTAGAGCAAGAAGGGACAGGTAGAGGAAGAAGGGACAGGGAGGAGCAAGAAGGGACAGGTAGAGGAAGAAGGGACAGGGAGGAGCAAGAAGGGACAGGTAGGAGCAAGAAGGGACAGGTAGAGGAAGAAGGGACAGGTAGATCAAGAAGGGACAGGTAGAGGAAGAAGGGACAGGTAGAGCAAGAAGGGACAGGTAGAGGAAGAAGGGACAGGGAGGAGCAAGAAGGGACAGGTAGGAGCAAGAAGGGACAGGTAGAGGAAGAAGGGACAGGTAGGAGCAAGAAGGGACAGGTAGAGGAAGAAGGGACAGGTAGAGCAAGAAGGGACAGGTAGAGCAAGAAGGGACAGGTAGGAGCAAGAAGGGACAGGTAGAGGAAGAAGGGACAGGTAGAGCAAGAAGGGACAGGTAGAGGAAGAAGGGACAGGTAGAGCAAGAAGGGACAGGTAGAGGAAGAAGGGACAGGGAGGAGCAAGAAGGGACAGGGAGGAGAAGAAGGGACAGGGAGGAGCAAGAAGGGACAGGTAGAGGAAGAAGGGACAGGGAGGAGCAAGAAGGGACAGGGAGGAGCAAGAAGGGACAGGTAGAGGAAGAAGGGACAGGGAGGAGCAAGAAGAGACAGGTAGAGGAAGAAGGGACAGGGAGGAGCAAGAAGGGACAGGGAGGAGCAAGAAGGGACAGGTAGAGGAAGAAGGGACAGGTAGGAGCAAGAAGGGACAGGTAGGAGCAAGAAGGGACAGGTAGAAACAGGTAGGAGCTGGTAGGATTATTTATGCTACTGTGGACCGATGGGTCTGAAATGAAGTATCAAGTAAAGAAATAAAATAAGAGCCAGGTGTGTTTTTGTCTGTCATCCACCAGGTGTCAGTGTGACAGGTGCAGCACCCAGACCGGCCTGGTACGGTGGCCCTGCAGGGACATCAGGTAGGAGGGATTTAAAACAGAAATGGAGGGAAAAAAACAGATTATCAACATCTTTATTACAATTATATCAAAGATGTTTTAACAGATGTTTTAAATTAAGAATTATGTTCTAAAACTTTAGTTTAAATTGCAGAATCATGTCACTTATGAGCTTTGTTATTTTAATCGTCTACTGTTGACCACATGAAGATTTGAGGACAGTGGGTTTATATCCGGATCTTCAGTTATCAGAGAAATGAGCTAAAGTTGCAATTTAGACAGCATGCACAAGTTGAACATTGGAAAACAGAAATTTGCGCTTCTTAGTTTAGTAGGTCAAAATCGGCAAAGTGTTTTTGCAGTTTGGACGGCGTGCAGGAGTTTGGTTCCAAATGTTTGGCAATTTTTATTAATTAAAAAGAAGAAATTGAAAGAGTTTTTTTGTTGTTGCAGAAGTATTAAATATTTATAGATATAGTTTGATTTTTACTAGAATAGTATCAAAGCTTAAATCCTGTTATTTACACTTTTTGTTTGTGTGTCATGTGACTGTTTGTGTCGTAGCTCCGCCCCCGTACAGAGCGTACACCACCCTCAGAGTCCCGTCGCAGCTCGGCGCTCAGCTCACGGAGAAACGAGGATCAGCTGACAGTTTGGTGGAGGCGGTGAGGAAACATCGATCGATTTCAAAAAAATATTTTTTTAAATATATCATCGCTGATTGGTCGATCTCTCTCCGCAGGTTCTGATCTCCGAGGGTCTCGGTCTCTACGCTCGGGATCCGAAGTTTGTGGCGTTTGCGAAGCGAGAGATCGCAGACGCGTGTCACATGACGGTGGATGAGATGGAGTCCGCTGCCAGCGACCTGCTCGGCACTGGGAGCCACGGTTTACTTAGCAGCGCTGCGCCCGACCCCGCCGCTCTTTACAGTGACGAGGAGCCAATCAGGACGGGCCGTGACGAGGACGAGCTGGCCGACGAGATGACCTGTGTGACTTCATTCTGATGGGCTGGCACAGTGGACCAATCAGGGACAAGACTAGGAGGGCATCACTGACTGGCTGGACATTTAACCAATCACATGACGAGGATTGGAGGCGTGTTGTCTGAGGATTTCTGACCAATCAGAAAAGAGATTATAAAAGTAAACTGTTATTATGGAGGTCAGTAGAGTTGGTGTTTTGGGACAGATTTCAGTTAAGAAAGGACGAAAAGGAGCGAGTTAGTTAATTAGTTAAGAAACGTTTAAGATAGGAGGTGAAGAAGAAAGGATGCTGGGCTGAAAAAAGGAGAAGAAGAAGAATGTGATGGATGAAGACAAAGACAAAAAACATGAGAGATGATTTAAAGGAAACAGAACAGACATCGTCAGAGTCAACTGACAAACAATTAAAGATGGCCGCAAGCACAGTGGGACTCTGCGCTGTTGTGTCGTCATGGCGACAGGTTTCATCAGCTAGTTGCTTAGCAGCACAGGATTCCAGTTTACCCACAATGCATTGATGACACTTTGACAGGTTATCACAGTAGGCTACTGTTAAAGAAGGAAGGTTAGCATTGGGCTGTAGCTTAAAATGCTAAAAGCACACCTTCAGAAAGCTAGCTAAACTCTCACACAGTGCTGTTAGCTTGTGTTTTAGCATTTACGCTCTGTTAATTTGATAAAAGATGACAGCATTAGCATAGGCTTACTTGTTGCAGAAAGTTAGCCTAGCTACATTAAAAAGCTAAATAAAATAAAATACACCTCTAACTGAATTGAATGCTAATTCAATTCAACAGTAACAACCAGCAGATAAGGAGCTAACTAGCTTCTACCAAACAGTGCTAGCTAACCAGAGGAAGCAATAATGATGTCAGAGGCAGTTAGCCTAACACTTAGCGCCAACATAAAACAAAAATTTGCCTTTTTGTTGTGATTGGTTAGCTTTAAACGCTAAACCATTCTCTGCCTAAAAGCAGAATGTTTACAGTAAGCTAGCTAAGCAAGCTAACAGCCACTCACACAGCTGTGTTTAGCTAGTAGCCTACTCAATACAAAATGTCACAATATGAATTAAGTTAGCATCATCTTTGTTTTAGCAGCGGCCCCTGCTGGACGCTAATTAAAAACAAAAAACATTTTCAAATTACGTCAACAACCGTGTGAGGCTAATGAAGACAGCCGAGCTAACACGTGCTAGTCGGCTACATTGATAGCATGTTAGCTTCTGTTTGTCTGGTCCAAATCTGACTGCTTTTTCTAATGTTAATGTTTTAAGAATATGAAACAATAACCACTCACTAAAGGAACAAACGGAGAGACAGTTTGTTAGGATGAACAAGTATGCAGCTCAAAATGCTAACATGCTAACAAGCACAACACATCTTTCTAATGCTAACTACATGAAGATAAAACGACGAGGCGTCAGTGAACATCACGTTCTTCAGAGGTGCACACACGAGTCGATGTTTAAGAGGACGTTTCTGAGATTTTATACCGATGTATTTGAAAGCTGTTAAATGACGTGTTGAACTTCCTGCTCTGTGGTTTCTTGGAGCAGCATGCAGGATTATATTTCTCATCTTTTATTAACGTGTATTTTTATTCTCATAACTTGAGATGTTTGTCTCGAATCAGACGACCAACTGAAAATACTTGTTTGTGTCTTTGTTGGTTTTTTTATTGGACCGAAGAAACTTGAGTGTTTGTTCAGTGTGTTTTCTAAATGTTTGATATTTTTTATTCTGACAGAGAAAAACTGTGATCATTTCTCAGCAGCTGGTGTGTTTATGTCCTGTCTGAATTTATGTGTTTCCATCTCCTTTAGTTTTTTTCTTACTGACACTTTGGACAGTTTCCCAGCAGTTAAGGGCTTTTCAATTCCACGCCTGGATTCTCCAAAAAAGACGATGAAACTGCCGTGACACCTAGTTTACCTCAAATAAAGACTGAAACAAGCTTCTCTGTGACTCCTCACTGATCTTCTGTTACTTTTAGCTTCTTAAGTTTGCTCAAACATCGAGATAAGATGTTTAGATATATGGTCATATTTACATTCATTCATAAATAAATAAATAGATTTTATGAGATTTTTATTAGTTTCCCTGTTTGAGATTTGCTCAAAGGAAAAGAGCTGTGTTTCAATCTCTGGTTTGTATTTGATGCTGTGTGTGTTAGAGCTCCCTCTGCTGGCTGAATGGAGTCACTGCAGCTGTTCAACATCTTCACAAACATTAATTAGAGGTTCAACATCTGGACTCAGAGCTGAACATCTGTGTGCATTTCTGCCCGAGGATTTCGTTAGCTTCAAGAGAATAACCAGATTTAACAACACAAACCTTTTCTTTATTTATTGCTCTTCATGTCGTTCACACACAGGGAGGAGCTTCACTGACGTCAGGAGGTCAAACCAAACAAACCTGAGGTCGTTTGTCCCGTCAGCTGTTGGGTTTTTAAATAAGCTGTAGGCATTGTGTCCTTTATCTCACTCACGTCCATCATGATGACATCCATCGATGGGCGTTGTGTTTTTTTTAAATGTACTTAATGTGATATCATTTATTAATCTGAGGGTTTAACACTGTTACTGAGATACATGCAGCACAGACACACATGCACTGTGAACATGTGTTAGTGGTGAGGCTGCTACACAGGGAGCTCACCAGAGACCCCGGTTGGGGGTTCGGTGCCTTGCTCAAGAGCACCCTGGCAGTACTCAGGAAGTGCCCTGGCACCTCTCCAGCTACCAGACCAACTTCCATATTATGGTTGGCATCGGGACTTGAACCAGCGACCCTCCGGTCAGTGGCGGTCTGTTGGGGCCCTGTAAGCAAAAGTCAAGGGGAGGCCCATCATGTCTGCCACACTCACATACTCCTCTTTCTTTTTTCTCTCCTAGACGACGACAGTGAGTGCTTTCAGATGGGGCCCCCTTAGGGAGGTTTACCACTGTCATTGCAAAATCTGCACATTTTAGGCAACTGTTTTGATTTAAGTTTGAGAGCTCTCAGGGAGCCTCCTACTGGTCTGGAGCCCCAAGCAGTTGCAAGTTTATTTATGTCGCACATTTCAACAACAAGGTAATTCAAAGTGCTTCACACAAGACATCAAAAAGCATCATGACAGAGGAAAGAAAAGAAACATTTAAATCACTGAAATTAATAAATCTGAAAATATGTTCAAATAAAAATAATTTAAATTAAAAAATATATAAAAAATAAAAGTAAAGAAATTAAAAGAGTTAAAAAAGAATAATAATTAAAGTGCAGAGTAAAAGTTTAAAATCTTATTAAAGCTGATAATTAAGAAATTCCAATCAAAAAAATAAATCCTGGTATGTGTAAACGTACATTCAATAGCACATCAGACCTACGTAACACTTTTCTAAATACTCAAAGATGCTTATAAATATATTTATATTTAATGTTTGTACACCTCTTCAATCATCATCATCACCTGCATCAACACGTCAACACCTCCTACTACTGCCATGACGTCATCACTAGCCCCTCCCCCTGATTCAGTTTTAATTCCTATAATTGACTTTTTTTAAACATACTAACATGATATATGATTTTTTATATTAACGACATTTAGAATATGATGTGTTAAATATTATATATCATTAATAAACAGGGTGACATGTAGAGGTGTGATTAACCCTTTCAGCTCCTCTGAAGCTGCTGAATTGTAATTCATAATAAATAAATAATTAATGACGTATACTGAAGCGGCCCCCCCCCTCCTCCCCCTCCTCCCCCCTCTTCCTCCTCCCTCCTCCTCCTCCCTGCATCTCCTCTCTGTGCTCTCGACAGGCAGCAGGATGGACGTCGTAAATCAGGTACAAACGTTCAGCATCCTCCTTTTATTTCTTAATTCTGATTCTCATTTTCACATTATCATCGTATGTGTGTGTGTGTGTGTGTGTGTGTGTGTGTGTGTGTGTGTGTGTATGTGTGTGTGTGTGTGTGTGTGTGTGCGTGCGCGGTTCGGGGTGTGTTCGTGTCGTGTTTCGGGGCGGCCCGCCGGGATTCGTGTTTGTGTCCGTCTCCTGGTGGAGGCTCGGTGCGTCGGGCCGCAGCACGGAGAGATGACACATTAAGATGAATCAGAGATATCAGGAGGATTTCTCTCTTTTCTTTTATTCATTGTTTCTCATAAATTAAAATGAGACACGCAGCTGGTGCGGCGCAGTTTTAATAGAATGTAACGGAACCACGCACACGGTGCTCCCGGGGAGGAGCGGCTGGATGTGGGCTCCTCTGCCCTGCGCGCTGCCTGCAGGACAAGCAGAAACAAAAACATCCCGATTTCAGAGCAGCTCCGTGTTCGCGTGATGAAATAATATTTCAGCTGTGTGTGTGTGTGTGTGTGTGTGTGTGTGTGTGTGTGTGTGTGTGTGTGTGTGTGTGTGTGTGTGTGTGTGTGTGTGTTTGTAAAATGGCAGCCGGGAGGAGGAGGAGGATCCTGATGGTGCTGATGTTGTTGTTGTTGTTGCGGGTCCAGCCGGTTCTGGGTTTTTTTACGCATTCTCACCGTTTGTCTGCCAAAACCATCCCGTTATTCGGACCCGGCTATAACCCGGTTTAACCCGCTCTTACCCGGGATCACCCCCCCCCCCTCCTCCTCCTCCTCCTCCTCCTCCTCAGCAGCTGCAGCCGTAAGATGGAGACCGAGTGAAAAAACACTTTCTATAATAAATTCAGCTGATATGAAATATTACTGTGAAATACTTCGGATCTATAAAGAGCAGATTATCCTTTTATATTATTCACACATTACCTTCCATCTTAAATCTAAGACCTATAATAATATTAATCTTCAGATCTGTTCTGTGTTAACACTTTGTGATGCAGTAATCTCCCACCACAGATTTCACTTTTGGGCTTTAGTATTTTTTATTATTTCTTCAAATCCTGCGCTCTTCGTTGTTATTTCTGTATTGATATTTATAAGTTGTTTTCCATATGTCTCTGTCTGCTGTATTCACCATGTAGCCTATCAGAGCGTCTTTAACGACCACATGAATAAAGTGTTTCTGACGCGGAGGTCTTTACTGTCTGACAGGCCGATGTGTGTTCTCACTGTTGGGACATTTTAAAGAACCCCCACCCCCACCCACCCCCCGAGTTAAATGTTCATTTTTCTTCCAGTACATTTAAAGAAATCATCATCTGCAGGGGCGTGTCCAGACGTTTTGGACTGGGGGGCCGACTTGTGCAGGGATGGCCTGAAGTTTGTGCACACACATGAATGAAGAGCGTTTATTAACCCCTTATTCTGTCTGCACTAAACGTTTAAGTAACACAAGATAACATCGATGTAAATCTTTTAAACTTCTAGGACTCAAAAACAATTTCTACGTCAAAAGTCATTATTTAAATCTGCACACTGAAAACTGCAAGCTGCCTGTTGCAACACAGCCTTCGATGCAAGTCCCACCTCTGGCAAGGCAAGAAGCCACTCATAATTAAGCATTATGGGGTGGCCACCCCTGGCCCCCCCTTCTGGACACGCCCCTGATCATCTGAGTGGTTTAACATAACTGTTTTTTCTTTTGCTGTAAAACAATTCAAACGTCTGATGAATCATGCTGCACTACTAATGTTTCAACCTTCAACGATCCAATCAAACATTAAGTCCCGCCTTCTAGCCCGTTTAAGTAGGAAATACGTCACGACACGGTGGTTAGAAACTCTTGAAGAAACAGAACAGTTATTCAGTTATAACAGTTGAACCTTTAAAATCTGCTCATTTATCTGTAAGATCCAATAATTCACTATTTGTCACTATAGATGTGTAGAGAGTGAGATGATAAAGGTATCTTACTCTCTGATCATTAAGGAAACATGCTATGTTGAAGTGCTGGCTTCTCTGACAACAATGCAGCAGCCAGTATGTCCTCCTTCTAACTTTAGATTCTGCTCCTGAATGCTCTGGATTTGTTTGGACCAGAGAAGGTAGGCGCTTTTAAGACACGCCCCCACGGCCGTTTTGGACGCCCCTCAGTTTTCCAGATATGAGAGCAGTTATCAGGTCAACAGGTGTTGCAGCGATGGAAGCGGTCAAGAGAAGTGGTTCAGATAGAAGTGATTGTACCCGACCTAAAAAGCCTCTGCATGTTTCTAATAAGCTCCACGAGCAGAAACGTGCTCAAACTAGGATCAATATTGGAGATGCTTTTGAAAAATGGAGAGAGGTTAGAACACAGAAAGGTTTACAGACCCATGCAGAGCTGGATAAACACTGAAGCTTCAGAGTCCACCACATGGGGACCTGAGTGAGCATCCACTCTAGAGAGGAGGGGGGAGACAGCTCTCTATGATGTTTAGAATTTAGACTGCAGTACCCATTTTAAACACTAGGTGTCAGAGTTACATACTGCTCCTTTAAACTATTTCAGACTGGAGTTATTGGATGTTTAATATTTATAATAACTGATCATCAGTTTAAATCATGAATAAAAAAATGTTCATATTTAGTTTTTTTGTTTATGCAGTTTATTGATGTTTTAATGGACTCGGAGTGAAAACTGATCCGAGGTCTGATTATTGAATATGAGGTCAGACTGAAAACAACAGAGAGGAACCTGAGAGCAGAAATCGACCAGTTTGTTTCGACACACAATAATCCGTCTGCGCGTCCATCAGTCTAATTTAAAATGAGTCTCTGAGTTCAGACCGACTCCTCCTCGACTGTTTGTCCTGTTGATGCTGGATTCTGTTTTTAGGATGTGTGATGTCATAAAATCATTAAACTCTCTCTCTCTCTCTCTCCAGCTGGTGGCTCAGGGGCAGTTCAGGGTGCTGAAGCTTCCTCTGGGCTTCATCAAGGCCTTAGAATGGGTGAGTTCATCAATCCTCTTTTATTATCCTTTATAAAGTCACACACACGACCAGGTTCACGCTCTCCAGGTGTTTCACCAGCTGAGAAAGTTCCAGCGTTAGGCAGAAGTCACCCTTTAAATCGGACACCTCGCTCCTACAGTAGGAGGTGTGACGTCCTCTGTAAAATCCGGTTGTCATGGTGATGGTTTAGAAAGGATGAGGAGGAGCAGAGGGTTTCACCGTCTGTTCTCCAGAATCCATCCCTCAGAAATGTTTGATGACTTTGTTTTTACTCCTGCTTTAGTTCTCCCAGATCATTTTCATCGTCCAATCACAGAGGGCCGTTAAATGACCCTGATGGTGTAGTGGCAGATCTCACCACTAGATGTCCCTGTTGTTATCTGACACTAGCTGCAGATGAAGGCTGCAGGCTTTAGTCCTCTCCTCATCAGGATGCTTTGTCATGTCAAACAAACATTCAGAGTTTGAACGTCGCTGAACAGAAGTTATTTTCATTTTCTCGTTTGACACACACACACACACACACACACACACACACACACACACACACACACACACACACACACACACACACACACACACACACACACACACACACACACACACACACACACACACACACACACACACACACACACACACACACACACACACACACACACACACACACACACACACACACACACACACACACACACACACACACACACACACACACACACACTGAGCAGATGGTCACAGTCAGACTTTCTGTCCAATCCCTGCTTGACTGTGTGTGTGTGTGTGTGTGTGTGTGTGTGTGTGTGTGTGTGTGTGTGTGTGTGTGTGTGTGTGTTCTCTGTAAGCTGACTGTATGATGATGATTTTATGCATTTTCTTGTAAATATTTCTGTTGTGTAAATCGAACCTCCAGCTGGTCGGAGTCTCTCCGTTCAACAAGCTGTTAGCTTAGCATTTAGCCTCTCTTAGCTCCATAGTAACCAGTTAAATGTCAGAATCATAGAAACACAAACTAAGCTTCTTCACGGGTTAATGAACGCTGGTGATGCTGCTGCTCAGCGTCAGTTTAAATCTGTGACTCTCTGTAGATAAAAGTGATGAGTCATCGTCCTGCAGGAGAGACACTCTTTGTTTTTGAACGTGTGACTAAAAGTCCCGGAGCAGGTTGTTCCTAAATCTTATTTATTTATAACGTTATGACATCACTCTTCATAACCTCCTTTACAGACGCTCGTTTGGAAGTGTGTGTTTGTGCAACAAAGATGCTAACATGCTAACACACAGCCAGACTTGTTAGTATAGTAATTCATTAAGAATCTCTGTGTTACGTCTCCTCCTCCTGCAGTTGTTTGCCATCTTCGCCTTCTCCACCTGTGGGAGTTATTCCGGGATGTTCCGGGTGAAGGTGGAGTGTAAGAACCGGACGGAAAGCAACCTTAATATAGAGGTGGAGTTTGAGTATCCGTTCAGGTGAGAACAAACATCTTTAAAGTCTTTCTGTGATTTTTCACACTTAAATATAAATCAAGTCTATCCTCTGAAAATAACTCTGTGAGTCATGACTGTCTACAATGGGTGTAACACCCGAGTCCCACTGTCTGTGATGTTTTCAGAGTTTTCAGAGTCCTATCTTCACTTTGTTTACATCGCCCGGACGGCCGGCTGACTCCTCCCCTTGTGTATAAAAGTTGTTTAATTGAGGGACTAGAGAAAAGAAGAATAACATACTGTACTCACTGCTTAACTGTGTTTCTAGATCACGCTCATTTCAGGTCAATTTACATGCAGTGTGAAGATACCAGCATAATAAAGATCGCTAGCATTAGCATGCTAACACAACAATGCAGCGCAAGTTGTTTTGGTTTCATGCTGGTGCTCAAGGGCGACATCTGCTGGATCAAAAAATCACATATAAAGCCTTTAAGTGAAGTCGCTGACGTCACTCCTGCCTCTCCTCCTCTCAGACTGCACCAGGTGTATTTCGACGCCCCGACCTGTAACAAAGGGGAGACGGAGCGCTGCTTCCTGGTCGGCGACTACTCCTCCTCGGCCGAGTTCTTCGTCACCATCGGCGTGTTCGCCTTCCTCTACGCCACGGCGGCGCTCAGCATCTATGTCTTCTTCTACGAGAAGTACAAAGAGAACAACAAAGGACCGCTCATCGTAAGTGTGACGGTCAGAAAACACCTGCTGACAGGTGAGCTCTGACAACACCTCGCTCAAACTGTGTGTGTGTGTGTGTGTGTGTGTGTGTGTGTTCAGGACCTCGGTGTGACCGCCGTCTTCGCCTTCATGTGGTTGGTGAGCTCTGCGGCGTGGGCCAAAGGTCTGTCTGACGTGAAGACGGCGACCGACCCGGATGAGGTCATCACCTTGATCTCGGCCTGCAGAGAGGAAGGCGAGGGGCACAGCTGCCGTGAAGTCCACGACCCGGTCATGTCTGGACTCAACACCTCCGTGGTAAGATCCTCAGAGATCACGAATACTCGCCGGGTCAAACGAGTCCGACGTCTTCTGTCCGGGTTCAAGACCGAACAACAAGTCTGAACTCGTTGGCGGTCAAACGGCGGCGTCTGTCTTTTTGTGTAAATAAAAAATGTCTGCGTCTCGTCCTGCAGGCTTTCGGCTTCATCAACCTGATCCTGTGGGTGGGCAACCTGTGGTTCGTCTTTAAGGAGACAGGCATCATCGCTCCCTTCATGCGTGCCCCACCTCCCCAGGACAAGTCCGCCGCACCAGACGCCTACGGCCAGCAGGGGGCGTACGAACAAGACCCGTACGCAAGCAACCAGGGAGGCTACCAACCTGACTACAACCAGGTGATTCATCCTCACAGAGACGTCTCTATAGAGAACAAACCATATGACGTATTTTTGTAGGCCGACCAGGAAGTAGCGTCACCATGGCGTCTAAAGAGGCGTCTAAACAGAATCCTCCTCTGGGATGTTTTCATTGGATTTTGGATCATTGCAGAAAATAATCTCTGTGTTAAACACACGTTTCTGAAGCGTAGGCGTTTTGTTCAGCAGGATAATCTTCACAGATGAACGCCATTTTTATGATGTTTGAAGCGTTAATGCGGCCGACAGAAGTAAAAAGCTAACGTTACGCTAAAGCTAACTACACCACGGTGGGATGATTGTGACGTCACTAGCGTTATGCTTCAGACGATCTCCGATAAACTAATCCACGTAGCTTAATAAATAGTTTACTAACATAATATTCACCTGAACCTAAAGATTAAACCTACAGGAGACATCTCCGACTAGTGAGAGAGTTCCCGCCCTCTGTGTCCGGCGTGATGACCTTTAATGTCCCCGACAACCGCTGTAGTCACATTTAGCCTCTTGTTAGCAACCGCCTTTTTAAAGACGAGTAAAAACTTCAAACTTCACAAGTGGAGGTATTACCTAACGTAGTTTATGTGCTCTAACAAAACACCAACATCTCTTCAGCTTGTGTTAACCACAGACCTTATTTCAGGAGTCTAACCACAAACACATTCAAAATCCACGTTGACTTTTAGACGTTAGACCCCATGGCGCTCAAATGATAACTCACTTCCTGGTTTTAGGACTCATTCCTGTGGCGCTCTGTAGGTACGATCAGGTGTCAGGTATGATCCAGTCAGGTAGGTTGGTAGGTTAAAAAGTCGGCACTCGAGCGTTTAATAAACAAAGTGATATCGAAGGCGATGGCGTGCTGAAGCTCTGTTGTTTCTGTCCTGATGATTGTTTTTGTGTTTTCTACAGGATGCAGAGTACGGCCAGCAGGGCTACGGCCAGCAGGGGGCGCCCACCTCCTTCTCCAATCAGATGTGAAGTGACAGGAAACAGGTGAGTCAAACAGGAAGTCCAGACTGGGGGGTTGTGATTTAATTCTCATGTTCAGTAACACAATAATCACATGGAGCTTTTTATTTCTACTTATGAGTTCAAACATCACGACCAAACACAAACCACACAGACTGAAGGCTACACCGAGTGTCACTTCCTGCAGATTTTCACAATAAAAGGGGTCATTTACCACATGGAAGATAGACTGTAGGTGAAAACATGTTTTTCATCGGTGCCAGAAAAAGGGCCATTGTGTCATTCTCCTCTCCCCAAAGGGTTCAAACACTTCAACACCCAGAATGCACTGGGCTCTTTGCTATCCATAGGCGTGAAGCTGATATGATTAGCAGGTGTAACGGTTTGTCATGATCCACTGAGAGCTGCAGTGCATTGTGGGCCGGTTTAATATGAACAGTATGTTTAGTTTAAAAGTCTGCGGTTTGACTGAATGTTTGTGTTTCTTTCACAGAAAACGTCGGAGTGAACCAACAGTGGGTCGCCTGCAACCTACCCACAATGCAACACTCCTGTCTTTTCCTGTCTGCAAAGTTAACGGGTGGGGGGAGGGGAAGGGGGAGGGGAAGGGTTTAGATGTTCACTAAAATGAATCGATGTGTAAATGATCAATAAGAGAGTTATAGATAACAATCCACAAACTGAAAAAAACACCAAAAAAAACAACAACAACAGCGACCAATCGAAACGCTCTAAAGAAGAGATGATGTTGATAAGAGTTATTCCTATTTAATCTGTGGAGAGAATGTATGTTTGTGTTGTATAGATATCACTTTGAACAGATATATAATATAGACTCAGCTCTTTATTCATGTTTCCTATTCAGCCCCGCCCACTTTGCTATGCCCCGCCCACAAAATATCAATCATGCGGCAGTCCAGACTGGGTTCATGCTGAGACAAAAACCAGATCAAACTGGATCAGAAGAATCCTCGCTGCCTCCAGCATCACCTCCCTGCTGTTTCCTGTTTGTCTTGCTGCATGTAAATATCAACACAGGAAGTGATGTCATCCTGGAGACGCAGTAAAACCCAGTCTGGACTGCCACCTTCATGGCGATGTCCTGATGACACTGGATCCAAAATGGCTCCTTATTGTTACAGTTTGTACTTTCTGAGTGTTTGATGGATGGGCTCAGCTGTGTGTTACACTCCTGCTGCTCCTGACAGTCACTGAGCAGGGCACGCTGCTCCTGAAGTCACTGAGCAGGGCACGCTGCTCCTCAAGTCACTGAGCACGGCGTGCCGCTCCTCCAAGTCACTGAGCAGGGCACGGCGCTCCTCCCAGTCGCTGAGCAGGGCACGGCGCTCCTCCCAGTCGCTGAGCAGGGCGCCGCTCCTCCCAGTCGCTGAGCAGGGCGTGCCGCTCCTCCCAGTCGCTGAGCAGGGCGCCGCTCCTCTCAGTCGCTGAGCAGGGTGCGCCGCTCCTCTCAGTCGCTGAGCAGGGCACGGTGCTCCTCTCAGTCGCTGAGCAGGGCGCGCCGCTCCTCTCAGTCGCTGAGCAGGGCGCGCCGCTCCTCTCAGTCGCTGAGCAGGGCGCGCCGCTCCTCTCAGTCGCTGAGCAGGGCACGGCGCTCCTCTCAGTCGCTGAGCAGGGCGCGCTGCACAATCGTCCGTCTGAATAACTGCTATCTGCTGGTTCTTTTTGTTTCTGCTCGCTGCTCTTTTGGTCTTCGTTCAGATAAAAAACGATTCCACAGAAAAACCGCTGTGCACACGCACAAACACAACCAACACGCACATGTGCACGTACGCTTCCTTCTACAAACTTCCAGGCGAGTAATTGTCAAGAAAAGCGTTGGGAGGACGTTCGTCATTTTAACTCAACCGAGTGAGCAGCACAATCAGAACTCAGGAGTCGGCCATTGTTTTTGTAGTCCAGCTACTCGGCCACGGCTACTCGCTGTTAGCGTAATGATTGAAAGCATCGGCGGCGTTTGGAAAAGTTACCGATGTTTCTGTGCCATTTAGACGGCGTGCATTCTGTTGCCGTGGTAACAAACATATCACATGATTTTTGCGAGAATGATAAATTCTGATATGGCGTCGGTTCAGACGGACGTTTCTGCAAACCAACACCGACAGAGTGTTTCTTTTTTTTTGTATCCGTTTTTTTTTGTATTTTTCTTGAGCTCTCGGCCAATCAGCTGCAGCCGTGAGCTCCTTTAATAAAACAGAAGTCTTTCTAGAAAGTTCTGAGTCTAAAATGTCGGAAAGCGTTCATCTCTACTTCTCCCTTCTGTTTTTCTGTTTGGTTTTTTTTTTGGGAAAGGTGTTTTAGCGTCGGTATCTTCCTCCGCATGGTGACGTGTTTCTGCTCGTGTTGTA
>NC_089206.1:834059-844059 GCF_963930695.1 Labrus bergylta
CTCAGGCTTCTTCATTCATATCTTCAGTCTCTGGTTTTATTAACTGAACATAAACCTGATTCTGATAACAAGCTGACATGACAGTTAGCTTTAATGGATGATACTAGTTTAAAAGTTCACGGTTGCTAAGCAACGCGCCGCTCCAGCTCCACCCTGTTCTCCAAATGTTGCCAATGTGTTTGTGCAATTTCGACAATGTGCAGGAGTTACTCTGCATTTTTATTTTTAATCAAGAAAAACAAGAAATGACCAGATGTTGGGTGTCTAGGACTTCTATTTTTGTTGCCATGGTTACAAACAGATACTCGCATCTTTGATTTTTACTAGAATCAGATCAATAATAAGATCCAGAGCCACAATTAAACAATAAACAAGAAAATAAAAAATGAATAATGAAAATCAAACGGTTCAAAGTTAAAGAAACAGCTTCAGAGCAACCGGATCAGAAACTCACCTGACGCTCAGCTCTGACGTCACTCCGTCCGCAGGATAAACACGTGGGTCTGGACGGACGCTAACAGCTAACAGCTAGCAGCCAGAGCTAACCTGGCTAATAGTCGACCCGTCCCTCTCTCTCATTACTCTCTCTCTCTCTTAGATCAGCAGGTGTGTAGTCTCCCCTCATCTCCACCTGCACCTGTCTGCAGCTTCCTGTTTGTTACTGACGTCCTGCCTGCGTGCTACGTCATAACCTAATGAACCAATCAAAAACAGCCTTAATAACGGCACGTTTTGAAAATAAATACTTTCCAGAGACGTGACCTTAAAAACATATATTTCTTGTTTTGTGTTTTTATTTTGTTTCTAATAAACTTTTTAAATTAGTAAATATTATTTAGTGTTACTTATATGCCAGCTTCTGATTGGCTTAGAGGGCAGCCAATCAGGTAGTGTACGGACATTGGAGTGAAATAATAACCATTTTAACATAAATAATAAGGATACGACATCATCAGGTGTTAAAGCAGTTCAAAGAGGTGCACAATGACTTAATTCACAACTTTATTTAAATGACAAACGTTAACGCTCAGCTCAGGTGTTCATCAGGTGAGAGCGTATAGACTCTGATCTGCAGTCAGCTTCAAACAGGAGGGGCACGGCGGGATTATCGAGGGAGGATTAGGGGGAGTTACTTTCTATTATTAAGTCCTCTTTTACCACTAATAACCTCAAATAAAACCGGTGAAATATGATATCAATAAAACTCCAAACAACTCTTTTAATTCTTCTCTTTGGCTTTTAGCCTCTACCTGCAGGTCGCGGCGGGGGGCGTGGCCTGGATGTCTCTGTGGGCAAAGCCAGACGGCAGCGCAGAGACCTCCCTAACCTGCTGCCCTATGAGGACCGGATGATGTCATATCCCACCTCTCAGGGAGGAGGAGGAGGAGCCAATGACCCATACTACCAAACAGATGACTGGAGAGGGCGGGGCTTGGACCAGGCCCTGCAGCGATTGGTGGAGAGGGACCAGAGACGGGTTCAAGAGGAGGAGCAGCGAGCAGGTTAGAGAACTGTCACCTTTTCACTCACAAACAATGGCTTTTCAGATGTCTGATATTTCTGTTTTTTAAAAGCTGTTGACCAATCGATCTCGTTCTCAGCGTACCTTGCGTCTCTGCTCCGCCTACTGAGCGAGGCGGAGAGCGCTGGATTGGTCAACCCAGGTGACGTTGAGGTGGTGGAGGAAGAAGAGGATGAGGAGGATGATCAGGAGAGACCTGGAGACTTCCAGGGCCCTGCCCCTTCAGACTATGATGAGACAGGGGGGCGGGGCCTGAGCATGGGGAGACCCCCTGCTGCCTGGTGGGGCCTCCTGGAGCCCCAGTTAGCTCAGGCCCTGCTGGACAGGTGAACACCACTTCACTGGAGTTAAAACATTCATTCAAATCTCCTCTAGAATATTTATCATGAGTCAAAGTGAGTGATTGTAACCTGCGATCTCTGATCATCAGGATGGAGCCTCAGGTGGCTCAGAATCTGCTGGAGAGAGCGAGACAGGAGAGACTCCGTCAGGCCGGTCGACTTTCATCAGGAGCAAGCCGAGCAGGAGAGCAGGAGGCTCTGAGGTGACCAATCACAAACTGACACGTTAACCAATCAATCAATGAGATTAAAAAAAACAATCAATCAACTGAATCTTCCATTTCAACGTGTGAATCCTCTCAGTAAATCATGTGAACAGCGTGTCCTTACACAGCGTCGAGTCCAGAGTCTGTCGGGGCCCCTCCGACCACCGTCTGCCAGTGTCCCAACGCTCTTACTCTTTCTTTAATAATTCCTCTTATTTTTCCTTCAGTGACTTTCATTCTGATAAGCAGGGTAATGAGAATAATTACAAGTAACTTTGTTTGTATAATTGCTGTCAGATTGGGCCCCCCTAGGGAGGTTTCCTACTGTCATTGCAAAATGTGCGTGTTCGTCAGCCCTCTGGGACCCCTTACTGGCCTGGGGCCCCAAGCAGCGCCTCTGTCCTTACAGCGTGCAACATGAGCAAGCGTCTGCAACAGAATCAGTTTGATTCCATTGTTTCCCACTGGACTGCCGTGCATTCAGTTCTGTTCAGATTCTGATATTTTTGTTGTCCTAACTCATAATGTTGTTGTTGTTGGTATTATGGGTGGCGACCAGTGATGGGAATAACGGCGTTATAAATTACGGCGTTACTAACGGCGTTACTTTTTTCAGTACTTTTTTCATCAGACTTTCATCAGAGTTACTTTTATAATTTGTTACTCAGTAACTACTTTAGTTACTTTTTGGGAGAAGTAACTGTAACTAATTACTTTTTTAAAGTAACTTGCCCAACACTGGTGGCGACACAAAGCTGAAGTAAACCAGACTTTGCATGCAAACAGGAAGCAGCGACAACCGTCAGGATTTTCAAATAAAATGTTTTAAACTGAATTGTAAATTAAAATTAAAAAATCAAATAATACTTGCTGTCTAATACTAACACTGTCTCTACATCTCATCCTCCTCAGACGTCTGGTTGCTAAGTTACTGTCCAATATTGGCCCTGACAACGGTGCTGTGATGTCATCTGGCCGCAGAATGAGGAGGGACGTGTCCTTCACGCCACCTGAACCCATAAGCTCCTCCCACAGAAGAGTCCAGCGTTCCCTTGACGACTTGGCTCCTCCGTCGCCCAGTGATGACCCCCCTCTGCTCAGAGTGAAGAGGCTGGATGACGTTGAGGAGGATGAGGACAAGTTCCGCCCCGCCGCCGCCGGGCTGCAGAGGATGAAACGCATTGATACCATGGCAACCCCTGACATGGAAGAACTGAATCATGGGAGTCGTAGGCGCCGGAGGAGAGCTGTCCTGAACTACGACCCCCAGATACTGATTGATCAGATTCTAGATTACATGAGGGAGTAAGAGGAGAGGAAAGGAAAGGAGAAGAAAGGAAAGTAAGAGAGGAAGGGAAGAAGGAGGAGAGGAGACAAGGAAAGGTGAGGTGAGGAGAGAAAACAGACGAAGGAGAGGAAACAAGGAGAGGAAGTGTAGGAGGAGATAGAGCAGATGGAGGGATGAAGAGAACGTATATTTTGTTGTATTCTAACATGATTTTTTGTGTCTATTTTGATCATTTATTATTTTGCTGCTTTTGTGAAAACGTGTCTGATCAGTTGTTTATCGTTATCGTGGCGAGAAGACGTGATGGAGGACTGAGAGGAACAGAGATAATATCCTTGAAAGTTTCCTGAACTTGACAACATAATCTGGTACTAATCATGGGAACAAATGAGGAGGACAAACAGCATGCACGTTTAAAAAGAGAAGCTGCTGCCGTTCTATCATTAATGTAATTATGTGAAAATCATTATAAATATAATTTTATCTTCTGATGAATATATTTAATGAATATCAGAATACCACAGAATTGAAGACTGGATTTAAGACATTTTGAGTGTCACAAATTGTGTCATCTGCATAGAGACGCACAGAGTCAATACAGAAAAAATAAGTGGTCCGAGTACCGTTGCTTGGGGGACGCCTTTCTCTACTTTAACTTGTGTTCAATCTCTGAACCCATCTGCTATCGTCTGATGACGATGTATGCCTCCAGGAGCGACGCTGACCATCTCTGAATATCCGGTTTAGCTAGCAGTTAGCGTTAAACGCCTTCCAGCGCAGTGAAAATTCCTTTTCCGTGCGCTGCATAGTTTACAGAACAGGTAACAACTCGAGAAGAAAATGAGTGCTCAAATCAAGCCCTTGGTGAAGCGCCCGTTTATCGATTTGTGGTGAGCCTCAGTTTAACTCTAAATAGTAAGTTACACCGAGACTTCCCTCTGTCTTCTTCAGCGGTTTGAATCTGAAATAGAAAATTATTTTTATCTGATTTACTCACATCATTAACGGGTTTAAGTTTTCTAAAGTAATAACATCATGAGACAATCTTCAACAGGTCTGTCCTCGAGAGAAGAAAACAGCTCAACAAAACCAAAAAATCTTGCTTTTTTTTTACCTGTGAAAAGTACCAAAATGTAGTGTTGTTGTTTTCAGGAAACTTTTGATGAAATTAAACACATGTCCTTATATAATTTCTGCAGAGCGGCTCACTCAAATAAGAACTTTAAAGAACTTCACCCAGCTAACAGCTGCCTAGCAACAGAGTCGGAAGCTTTCCGATTGGTTGTTTCTGGCAGTGATGGTGACTTGGAGTTTTGTTTGACACCCAAATTTTTTTTTTTTAAATCATTAAAGGTTTAAAAACACCTTCACACTGAATCCACTGTCCCTCCATCAGTGTGAATGTGTTTGTGAAAGAAACAAACAGAAGGATGATAAACAGTGACCGTAACCATGGCGATAGTAATCAGCTCTGTGATTGGTTTGTTTTTTTGTTGTTTTCATGTAGTTCAGTAACGTCTGCAGCAGCTCTGTCAGTGAAATCACTCGTCTGTCTGTAGTAAAAACTCTCTGAATTAAAGTCAATGTCCACCAACAGACGCCATGTTTCCTTCTTTATCAACAATACACACAAAACTCAGATAATATCTTTAATTTATTTATTTATCTTTGAACAGAATCACAGAAACACACATGAACTCTGTTGATCACAGTCTGATCGACACACATGCATGATTAACTCTTTACACACAAACGACATGTAACAACCTGCACACACACATTTCTCTACAAAATCTACAAAACTATAAAAACTGTTTCTCTTCTCGGCCTACAGGAACACATTAGGGACATTTTTAGTGTGAGATTTTTACTACTTTTACTCTATAAACACTTTAACACTTTCTGTAACATGGCAACAAAGATTTGTATTTGGCACTAGTGTCACCACGGCTACATTAATTTACTCTTTGATTTAAAGAAAGAATGTGCAACATGTTCCACATAAATAAATCATAAAGTCTGTCCTGTGTAAATGTGTCTCTGAGTCCTGACTGTCTACAATGAGGGAGAAGCTCGAGTCCCGCTGGCTGTGTTGTTGTCAGAGCCGTGTTTACATGGACGGGACGGCCGGCTCCTCCCCTTGTGTATAAAAGCTGTTTTAGTCAAGAACTAGAGAGAAGAAGAAGAACATACTCACTGATTATTTGGATGTTAGTAAGAGTTTTTAGATCACGCTCATTCTGTGTCAGTTTACATGAAATGTGAAGCTACCAGCTAACTAAAGAGCGCTAACATTAGCATGCTAACACAACAATGTGAAGCTACGAGCTAACTAAAGAGCGCTAACATTAGCATGCTAACACAACAATGTGAAGCTATGAGCTAACTAAAGAGCGCTAACATTAGCATGCTAACTCAACAATGTGAAGCTACGAGCTAACTAAAGAGCGCTAACATTAGCATGCTAACACAACAATGCAGGACACAGGTGATTGTAGCTCGAGCAAAGAACAAATTTGACCGCTGAATTATGGTGCGTTCTAATTGATAACTCCTTCATGTGAACGTGAGTGGAGAGGGGTTGGAGGTGTGTCTCTGCAGGAGAGCGGAGGCTTCAGTATAGAGGAGGCGTGGCCTAACAGCAGTTTGTTTTGTTTTCATGCTAGAGCTCACGGGTGACATCTACTGGATCAAAAAGTTGCACATTCTTCCTTTAAACATTTGTGTGTTTTAAATGATCACACTGTTTTAAAAACAGGTTGCTGCTGTGAGTGGAGGAGACGAGGAGACGAGGAGACGAGGAGAACTGCTGCGTCCTTCTTCTGGATCTTTTTGACGTTTGTCCCCTCTGACGGAGATGATGACGAAGAGGAAGGATGGAGAAATCAGGAGGAGTGAAGACAAACCAGCCTAAAGAGGAGGAAAAGGAAGTAAAGAGAGTTAGTTTGAAGCATTGATGAGACGGTGACAGAAGAAGAGACTCACCTGGTGACTCTACGCCGACATCAGCAGACCTGTAGTCACTGAAAACACAAAAGAAAGTCTCATTATCAAAGTGTTTATCTTTCTGCTGCTAAGCTAAGTGAAACCAGCAGTTACATGAACCTGCTGCTAATGCTAAGCTAACTGGACCCTTCAGATGTGTCTGTTTCTCACCTTCCTTTGCGTCTGGTGGCAGCAGGGCGTCCTGTCTGTTAGCGAGAACGAAGGCCAACGTGGCCAAGATGGCGGCGTCCAGAATCCCCAGGATGGCCAGGATGTAGGCCCAGTGGACGGAACAGTTACCTGGAGAGAAACTGCCCACCTGGAGGCAAACACAGGATCAGTGTTAGTAATGCAGATCACATCATTTTGACTAGAATCAAATTGAAGTTTAAAAGTCTGTTGTCATGACGACGCTCTGCAGAACAACTTTTACGATCCTCACCGAGTCGCCACACAGCGCCCTCATCTCTGGACTCTCCCACGAGTCGGGAAACAGGAGACAGGCCAACGCCAGACAGAAACCTGAGGAGACAGACGGACACATTAGAGAAAGGGGCGGGGCATCAATACAAGACTCCACCAATCAGCGCCCTTGGCATGTCTAGGCTACAAATCACATCAACAGCTTAATATCTCAGCCAACGTTCTGGGGGTAATTTGGCTTCACTTTTGTGCAGTGGAAGGAGACAGAGACGTGTTGTCCATGTTAATATACAGTCTGTATGAGCATGGCGTCCTCTGACAGCTGAGAGCGTGGAGACGCTGACCTGCGGTGAGCTGCAGCCACGCACAGATCTTGTAGACGGTCGCAGCGCTGCAGAACCTGAAGAGACAGAGACAGAGGACGCTCGTCCACACCGCCCACAGAGACACGCCCACCAACACCGCCACTGACTGGAAGGACGGCAGAGGAGACAGACTGGACAGACGGCCGCGACAGTCCGGGACCGGCCAGTCCGACTCCACACACACCTGAGGAGGAGGCGGGGACACACAGAAGTAAGATACTCAACATATCGATAGAATCTCTTTTTTTTTAAACGGTTTCATCAGATGTTTGGAAACACCTTCACACTGTATAAAACATGTTTCTCACCTCGAAGAGTCCAAGGGTGCCGCTGGGGGGGACTGGCCCCGCCCCCTGGTGGCGGGTTTCTGCGGTGCCGATCCAGGACGGCTGCACGAGGACGACCACCTGGATGATGGCGAAGCAGAGCGTGCAGACGGCCCAGAGCACGCCCACCGCCCGGGCGCTTCGTACGAACTCTGTCTGATAGAGACGAGAGAGGTCGGCGAGGGCGGGCGACGCTGACATGACTGAGAGAGAGAATTTCAGATGTCATTTATTATATTGTGTAGACCTGTTGTATATTGTGCTTTGGCAACATGTTTGACAATAAGTGAAACCAGCAGTTACATGAACCTGCTGCTAATGCTAAGCTAAGTGAAACCAGCAGTTACATGAACCTGCTGCTAATGCTAAGCTAAGTGAAACCAGCAGTTACATGAACCTGCTGCAAATGCTAAGCTAAGTGAAACGAGCAGTTACATGAACCTGCTGCTAATGCTAAGCTAAGTGAAACCAGCAGTTACCTGAACCTGCTGCTAATGCTAAGCTAAGTGAAACCAGCAGTTACATGAACCTGCTGCTAATGCTAAGCTAAGTGAAACCAGCAGTTACCTGAACCTGCTGCTAATGCTAAGCTAAGTGAAACCAGCAGTTACATGAACCTGCTGCTAATGCTAAGCTAAGTGAAACCAGCAGTTACATGAACCTGCTGCAAATGCTAAGCTAAGTGAAACGAGCAGTTACATGAACCTGCTGCTAATGCTAAGCTAAGTGAAACCAGCAGTTACATGAACCTGCTGCAAATGCTAAGCTAAGTGAAACGAGCAGTTACATGAACCTGCTGCTAATGCTAAGCTAAGTGAAACCAGCAGTTACCTGAACCTGCTGCTAATGCTAAGCTAAGTGAAACCAGCAGTTACCTGAACCTGCTGCTAATGCTAAGCTAAGTGAAACCAGCAGTTACCTGAACCTGCTGCTAATGCTAAGCTAAGTGAAACCAGCAGTTACATGAACCTGCTGCTAATGCTAAGCTAAGTGAAACCAGCAATTACATGAACCTGCTGCTAATGCTAAGCTAAGTGAAACCAGCAGTTACCTGAACCTGCTGCTAATGCTAAGCTAAGTGAAACCAGCAGTTACATGAACCTGCTGCTAATGCTAAGCTAAGTGAAACCAGCAATTACATGAACCTGCTGCTAATGCTAAGCTAAGTGAAACCAGCAGTTACCTGAACCTGCTGCTAATGCTAAGCTAAGTGAAACCAGCAGTTACCTGAACCTGCTGCAAATGCTAAGCTAACCGGACTCTTTTCCGCAGAAAAACAAAAATGGAGTCTGATATTTATTTTAATTGGTTTTGTTAATCAATATCAATTAAAATAAATATCAGTTTATATTGTTCCTTTCTGATACGTTTTCATGCAGTTACTGTGTTTGTATTTAATTTCATGTTTTGGTTTTGATAAATGTTTGTGTTCAGTGAAGCTGGAGACGAGCCCACAGACAGGTGTGCAGCAGTTTGTCTGCACGTTTTGGTCATTTAAATAAATAAATTACTCGATATCAGGTGTCTTGACTTCTACTTGTGTTGGTATCGATCAGGGATCAGTATCGTTTAATTTGTATAGAATCATATCGAAGTTTAAGTTCCTGGTATCACGTTGACCGCATCGTCTGCTCTGACTGACGCTTCAGCTCACCTCGTTTACCTGGAGCACAGCGACCAATCACAGCTGCAGAAACGGTCACAGCTCTGAGGGGTCCTTGAACACAACATGAAGAAGCTGCGTGTTCAGACTCCGACAGATTCACATGTTCAATTACATTCAGCAGCGTTAGTCTGAGCGGAGCAGCCAATCACAAGCTAACCAGAATATAAACAGTCTGAACCGACGGTTACATCATCATCTGTTCTTTACCGACACACACACAAAGACGGTGTGTGTGTATTTACAAAGAAACCATCTAAAATCAGATGAGAGAAGAAAACCGGAAACAAACCTGCAGCCGGAGAATGTCCACCTGTCTGTCTCTCTCCTAATTTGTCTGTCTGTCTGTGTGCGTGTGTGTGTGTGTGTGTGTGTGTGTGTGTGTGTGTGTGTGTGTGTGTGTTTGCCTGCAGGATGAGAGGATGCAGGAGGAGAGAAGAGAGGATGCAGCAGCTCGAAATCCCCGGATGTAGATCTCCATCCGTCAACAACAACCCGATCTTTCTGTATTTTACACTAAAACAAACCGTCATGTGTTTCTATCAGACGTGACGTCACACCATTGAATCATGTTTTTTATTTTTTAGTACAAGATGTCCGAGCTGAGTCTGCGTCACAGCAGCAGAAACATCTGGACTGATGACGTCAGACGGATCAACATCAAACCTTCTTCCGTGCAGCTCATCGTCACAGCGCTGCTTCACTTAGACTCAGACTTTCTTTATTGTCATTCAAACTTGTACTTTACAGAGCAGACAAGAACCACATTTCGTTGCATTTGTCTCGTTGTAGTGCAGGATAAAAACAGCAGCAAGTATTTACATAGAAAAAATAAGGTGCACATATAAATAGATATAAAAAGAAAAGCTATGAGTAAAATT
>NC_089206.1:849059-854059 GCF_963930695.1 Labrus bergylta
ACCCCCTTTTCTCCAGCTGGCTCGTCTCCAGGGGCAACAGACTCTGATGCTGCCACGGCAACAGCCTGTGAAGGGTTAATGACATTTTTTTTCAAACACAGACACTTAATATTGAACAAACATGTTTTCAGAATTTGCATGCAAAGGATCATGGGAAGTGTAGGCCTGATGAGTGCAGACTGTGGAGACCGTAAAACGTCCTGATCACCTGAGGCTGTGTGCTCTCTCCTGATTGGCTCTGCTCAGGTGTCACTTCATCTGACTCCGTCTTCACTTCACCTCCACAGGTGACCTTCTCTGGGCTGGTGCGGACCTTCGGCCTGGCCCCGCCCACTGGTGTGGACGTGACAGGGCTGTGAATGGCTAAGTTATGGCTGAGGTCCAAACCGGCCAATCCCTGAGTGAGCTGATCCAGACTGTGCTCCGTCTGATTGGATGAAAAAAAAAAAAAAGATAAAACAAAAGTTAGTTCATTTATTTTCCATCTTGTATTGTTTGTGTTTTTATACCGTTGAGTCCTCCCGTCCTGTAGGGGGCAGAGGTGGTCTGTCTGCGTTGCTCTGATCTGACTTCCTGCCTTTTCCTTTGGAACTACGTTTCCCACGATGCTTTGGTGAGGGCAGGGATGCCCGCAGAGACTCTGGAACTAAAAGAAATGTAATTAAATTAAACCCAACAGGAACAAATAAAAAACATAATGAATCAATTTAGAGTAACTACTCACTCTGTATCCTCAGGGACCTCCAGTAGGGGGCGTGGTGTCGGATCACTTGGTTTATCGTTGCCACGGCGCTGTGATGGGGAGGAGGGAGAGGCGTCACTAAGGAGGGAGGAGAGTCTCCTAGCAACACGCTGGTGCACATCGCCATGGAGTCAGAGATGGACGTCAGATTATAACCTCCCTGAAATACAAACATCAGTAACCATTACACCTGTGTGTGTGTGTGTGTGTGTGTGTGTGTGTGTGTGTTTATGTGTGTGAGTGTTTATGTGTGTGTGTGTTTATGTGTGTGTGTGAGTGTTTATGTGTGAGTGTGTGTGTGTGTGTGTGTGTGTGTGTGTGTGTGTGTTTATGTGTGTGAGTGTTTGTGAGTGTGTCTATGTGTGTGAGTGTTTGTGTGTGTGTTTATGTGTGTGTGTGTGAGTGTTTGTGAGTGTTTGTGTGTGTGTGTTTATGTGTGTGTGTTTATGTGTGTGTGTGAGTGTCTTTATGTGTGTGAGTGTTTGTGTGTGTGTTTGTGTGTGTGAGTGTTTATGTGTGTGTGTGAGTGTGTGAGTGTTTATGTGTGTGTGTGTGTGTTTATGTGTGTGTGTGTGTGTGTTTATGTGTGTGTGTGTGTGAGTGTTTATGTGTGAGTGTTTGTGTGTGTGTGTATTTATGTGTGTGTGTGTTTGTGTGTGTGTGAGTGTTTATGTGTGAGTGTTTGTGTGTTTATGTGTGTGTGTGAGTGTTTGTGAGTGTTTATGTGTGTGAGTGTTTGTGTGTGTGTGTGTGTGTGTTTATGTGTGTGTGTGAGTGTCTATGTGTGTGAGTGTTCGTGTGTGTGTTTATGTGTGTGTGTGAGTGTTTATGTGTGTGTGTGTTTATGTGTGTGTGAGTGTTTATGTGTGTGAGTGTTTATGTGTGTGTGTGTGTGTTTATGTGTGTGTGTGAGAGTGTTTATGTGTGTGTGTGTTTATGTGTGTGTGTGTGTGTTTATGTGTGTGTGTGTTTATGTGTGTGAGTGTGTGTGTGAGTGTTTGTGTGTACCTCCAGTATGACTAGGACCCGCCCCCCAGCCAGTGACATCAGCTGGTGTGTAAAGTGGGCGTATCCCTCTGGAGTCACGTTATATCCACCGAGCGGATCCCCGCGGGCTGCATCAAACCCGGCCGACACCAGAACCAGGCCGGGGTTAAACTGCACAAAGGATCGACCAATCAGAAAGCTCTGTCTGGTCTAATGAGTGTGTGTGTGTGTGTGTGTGTGTGTGTGTGTTACCTCGGTGGCAATCGGCATAATGACTCGGTGAAAGGCAGCAAGGTAGTCTGAGTCGCCCATCCTCCCTCCGCTCCACGCCACGTTCACATTAAACCCCGCCCCCTTGGACACACCAACCCTGTCTGGGGCTGCGTCCAGTGACGACGGGAAGAATGTCCCGTTGTCATAGCGATGGAGGGAGATGTAGAGGACGCTGGAGAGAGAGTCCATCCAGATGTTTGGTCAATTTAATTTTTTTATTTTATGTTCATTTACATCAAGACTCCTCCTCACCTGTCGTCGTCTTCGAACATGTGCTGTGTCCCGTTGCCATGGTGAACGTCCCAGTCCAGGATTAGGACTCGCAGCGGTGCACCCTGGGAAATTTTCTGAGCGTGGCGAGCAGCGAGCGCTGCGGTGTTGAAGAGACAGAAACCGCAGGGAGAGTCTCTCTCAGCATGATGACCAGGAGGACGAACGATCGCCACGCCGTTACTCACCTGGACAGAGGAAGTGATGAAGTGTGTAACCTGTCCTGTGTGTTACCTGTCCTGTGTGTTACCTGTCCTGTATATTACCTGTCCTGTGTGTTACCTGTCCTGTGTGTTACCTGTCCTGTATATTACCTGTTCTGTGTGTTACCTGTCCTGTATATTACCTGTCCTGTGTGTTACCTGTTCTGTGTGTTACCTGTCCTGTGTGTTACCTGTCCTGTGTGTTACCTGTCCTGTATATTACCTGTTCTGTGTGTTACCTGTCCTGTGTGTTACCTGTCCTGTGTGTTACCTGTCCTGTATATTACCTGTCCTGTGTGTTACCTGTCCTGTGTGTTACCTGTTCTGTGTGTTACCTGTTCTGTGTGTTACCTGTCCTGTGTGTTACCTGTCCTGTATATTACCTGTTCTGTGTGTTACCTGTCCTGTGTGTTACCTGTCCTGTATATTACCTGTCCTGTGAGGATGCTCTCCACAGCGTTGAAGCAGCTTCCTGCAGCCAGCAGAGCGGACGTGAAGCTCTGGTTGTTCAAGAAGATCGAGTTAAACTCGTTTCCCAGTTTGTTCAGATCTCTGGGCTTCATCCCTGCTGTGGCCTTCATCTGCTCAATGTGCTGCACACTACACACACACACACACACACACACACACACACACACACACACACACACACACACACAAACTCTTTCAATGTGCGTACAAATATGGTTACAAAATCAAAAATTAACAATGCATACCTGTGACACCTGGCCAGCTCCTCCTCTGTTGCTAGACGAGCTGGTATCCGTTGGCAACGTTTGACCAATCCCAGCTGCTGATGTTTGGAGAAGATCTTAGAGATTCTCTGAGGCTGTTCAGGATGATGTCTGCAGAGAGAGTGAGTCACATGACTGATGAGTCAAACCTTTACCCCCACACATCACCTCATTTCAGGTAACTCACCTGTCCCACATGTTAATGTGCTCCATCATCCTCTCGTCATAAATCAGACCTGTTGTTGTGGTAACGGAGGGGGCAGGGCTGGATGGTTTCGTGCTCTGCTCATTGATAGTTGCTCTGATGACACGCCCCTCGGACAACGGACCGCCCTCTGCAAAGGAAACAGGAAGAGAACAGGAAGTAACAAACACTGTGATCACACAGCGCCGTCATGCAACAGATTACATTATAAAAACGACATCCAACATTCAGAAGAGTCTACTGATTACACCTTAAAACCTTTGTCATAAACTAGCTAAACCATGACTAATGTTTGACCGTTGCATCAACATTTGGAAAGATTTAAGTTTTAATTAATGAAACACAGCTGGATCTGATATAATATATTTTGTGTTTACGTTTGAGACCCCTTATTTCAGAGCTCATCTCTCCTTTGAGAAAACGTAATTATTATCATCTCTGCATCAAATACAGACGGGAGATCCCTGATGTAAAAAGGGAAAAAAACAATGGCTCTAGTATGGAGCCTTGAGGTACTCCCATAATGCATTTATTTACCAAAACACACCAAACGCTCTCTTTCAAGGACGTTTATGATCTGCATAACAGAGGAGGGTTTGTTACGATGTTGTCGATGCCTTGGTGATACCAAAGCAACAAAAATAGACACCCAATGGTTGGTAATTTATAGATTTTTTTAAAATCAAAACATGCAGGCAAATTCCTGCAAACTGTCTAAATTGCTCAAATTTGCTTGCTACCCAACATATTTGCCTGCTTGCAGTTTTTGACAGATTCATCCCTCCCCTACAAAGCTGTCTGATGAAACTGATTCTTTTGAAGCTTCAGACCTTTTTGATACCGTCAATCATTAATCTGATTGCCAGTATCTGAGTGCTGAAAACTTTGCCAACCTCAGTCACGTTTTCTTACCGAGGGTCTGCAAGGAGGCCCAGTATGGATACAGCGCAGAGACAGTCTGAGAGATCGACTGGAGAGCACTGAGAGAGAGACAGAGAGAGAGTGAGACAGGTGGTTATAAATCTGTTATTTTTAAAGTTGAGCCCAATGCCTCAGGTGTTTAACATGTTACCTGTCGGACGGAGCGGTGGGCGGAGTAAGAGGAGGACAGGCTCCTCCCAGCAGAGCTCTGACACAGGCTGCAGCGCCCTCTGCTGTCGCCTGCAGGTTATAACCTCCCTGCACACACAAAGTAGAACAGTCAAATAACTGTAGAGCAGAAGAGTAAAATTACTTGTTAAAGCTGAACTCTTCATGTTGGAGGTTGTGTAACAAAAGTTTTACCTCGAGAGCGAGAACGAGTCGACCTTCTGCCAAACTCATCAACATGTGAGTGAGGACGTGGAAACACTGAGGAGTCACACACATCTCCCCCTGAACACACACACACACACACACACACACACAGTCATATATTAAAAACATGTTGAATGAATAATTCTTCTTGACTCTGATCTGAGATCTGTTTTTACCTTCTGATCTCCGAGTGCAGAATCAAACCCAGCAGAGACCAGGACCAGCTGAGGCTGAAACTGAACACACACAAATATGATAAAATATCACATATACAGTTCAGTCACACGTTT
>NC_089206.1:859059-866559 GCF_963930695.1 Labrus bergylta
ACACACACACACACACACACACACACACACACACACACACACACACAGGGTTAGATCTCTGCAGACTCAGACGAGAAGGAGACGACTCACAGAGGAGAGCACTTGTGTCTCACTCCAACAAACATGTGAAACATTCGTCAGTTACACCTGAGGTCAAAGTCCACCTCAGGTAGATGATTGACAGCTGCAGGAATAAGGAATAACCATCAGCAGACTTCCTCAGATATTTGTCTGTCAATAAATCACACAGAACAGCAAACACACTTCTCTTCTTCAAACACATTTACAGCTCTGCAAAGATCCACTCTCTCTTCTAAAACTGTTTGAAGATATCTGTCTGGTGTAGGGAGGCATCGATGCATCGCTGTCAGGTGTGTGTGTGTGTGTGTGTGTGTGCGTGCGTGCGTGCGTGTGTTTGTGTGTGTGTCATACCTGAGGGGACAGTCGAGGAGATCTTCTCACTGACTTCAGTCCGGGTCCTGGGGGATCTGATCCGGACTGCATGTCTGATCCTCCTGAATCACAGAAATCACACACTGATGATCACTGATTCAGTCCAGTGCAGGACAGGTATCTGCAGGTTTGTGGAGTATACACACTTATTCTTCCGTCTCCATGGGGTTTACTCACGTCTAAACCCCCTCTGATTCACACCAACGATCGATTCTGAATATTCAGCGGTGAGCTGCACAGACTGTTGGTGAAGGGATGACTCTCCCTCGTCCTTACTCTGTCTCTAATTGTTTAGTACTCACTGAATAAATCAGGGGTTCCCAAACGTTTCATCCCCTGACCCCTAAAATAATGATGCAAGAGACAGGGGACCCCCTCTGTCCCCAGAAGTGGTTAAAACATTTAACGTTGCATGCACTAATAGGCCTATCCAAACACTGACATTAGAACAACGTTCAAGAATCCAGCAGCCTTAAAATAATAATATTATTTCGGTGTGCACTTAAGATAGAAGATAGAATCTTTATTATCATTGTATACAAGGACACAACAAAACTTTGTGAGCAGCAATCCTAAACAGCAGCGTTTACAAAAACAACAACAACAAAAATATATTTGTGGTGATATGAGAGAGAAGTATGTCAAAAGTGGCCAGAGCAATTTCTGTTCAGTGAATGAATGATAATAATAATAATAAATAGACAGTTGTGGTGACTGAAAGAATATATACAGTTAATGCTGTATTAATTAATATTTTATAGTGACTGATTAATTAAACAAATATAAATATAGAGATATAGTGCAAATAAGTGAAGTTATGGTGCTTTTATTTACTAACAGCAACACACATGTTTACAGTCATGTGCACTTAAGGACTATGGTTTTATTTTAAATTTAACAACATTTTTGTTTGTTATTTCACAATAATGGGTCAAATATGCAAATATAAGTTTTCTGAAGGGATCTGAAGACCTGTCAGGGGGTCCCGACTCCGACCTTAAGAACCCCTGGACTAAATATGGAGCAAGAGGAGTGCACAAAAATGTGGAATAACTTAAAACACACTTTATAGATGGACTCTGTTGTTTCTATTGGACCACAGTGTGTGAGTGTTAAAGGAAATCATCCCGTCTTTGTTGTTTGTTTCTCTACATCTTTATAAATGAGGGAAACCTCACTAAGTCTGACAGTCTAAACAGACTGTTATAAACAGACTGTTATAAACAGACTGTTATAAACAGACTGTTATAAACAGACTGTTTATAACAGTCTGTTTATAACAGTCTGTTATAACAGTCTGTTTATAACAGAGTCTGTTATAACAGACTCTGTTTATAACAGACTGTTTATAACAGACTGTTTATAACAGACTGTTTATAACAGAGTCTGTTTATAACAGTCTAAACAGTCTGTTTATAAACAGACTGTTATAAACAGACTCTGTTATAACAGACTCTGTGTTTCCCTCATTTATAAAGATGTAGACTGTTTATCCTCTGCTTACAAACAAACACATCCACTTCATTAGACAGATAGAATCACTTCTTTATATTAAATGTGATTATTATTGAATAATTAACTGATAAATCATCTCATATGTTGTACTCTTACTTCAGTTAAAGTCTGAAACAGTGTTTCTAACGGTCTCTCAGTATTTCCACTGAAGGGTTTTCATGATTACAGATTTTGATTTGATTCCATTAAAAATAAAAAAAACGAAAACAAAACAAAACAGAAATCTGAGACACCTGAATATGTAATAATTTGTGTTAGCTCACCTGTTAGCTCAGCTGTTAGCCTCTGTGTTAGCTCTCAGCGGTTATATTCAGACTTTAAAGCTTTTTGTTTCTTCTCTGTTGTTTTCTTCGAGCTGCCGAGCGCCAACTGCACCCGAAAGCTGTCGCACACACGTGACGTCATCAAGCCCCAGCGACGGCCTCACCCGATGACGTTGGATTTTTTTAAATAAAATAATAATTTAAAGACTTTTCCAGTAACATTTACGATATTTTAAATAAGAAAGTAAAGGTAAAATATTTATAGATGTATATTTTGAAAAGTTAAGCTAATTTAAAAAAAAAAAAAAAAATGTAAAAGCCTCGATAGTCATAGAAATGATTTATTTATTATTACAGGCTAACAAGACTCCATTATTAATAAAGAGACCAAAGACCAAGAGTAGACACTTAATAATAATAATAATAATAACGAAATTAACCATCCTGATGTTTCTTCCAGGCTTTAGAGACAAACGTGGTTGAATTCTAAACATTGAAAGAAACCACTCTCATTTTATTACTATAACCTTAAAAATGTAAAATATATATTTATTGTATGAAGTGCTTTTTGTTCTTTTTGTTAGAGTCTTTAAGGACTTGACAAGATATAGACACAAATATTTGTATTCTTGGGGAGCAGGTAGCCTAGTGATTACTGCGTGCGCCCCATGTATGGGGGCTGTAGTCCTCCAAGCTGGACGCCTGGGCTCAAATCCGGCCTGTGGCTCCTTTCCCTCATGTCATCCCCAACTCTCTGTCCCCTATATCTGACTTTATCCACTGTCCTATCTCTCCTATAAAGGCAATACATTTTTTTTTTTTTAAAACCCTTGCTCAAGGACACAGCGTACATGTGGCTGCAGGAGCTGGGGATCGAACCCCTGACGTTCCTGTTCTCCCACTGAACACACCGGACAAAGGTTCAGAGGGACTGAAACATTGTGATGAAAACAAACAAGAGTTTAAAATGTTTAATAAAACAGCTTCAGTTTTTAATGAAACATCGGTTTGAATACAAAGATGACACAAACAGTCGGTATAAAACAATAACATGTTCAAATAACATAAAATATTAAAACATCAATGATACAAAAAGAAAAGAAAAAACAGGACAAACTTCAGGATAAAAAAATGTAAGTGCATTAAAAAGAGAAGTTATGAAAGTTGTAGCTGCTCGTAGAGTTTTTATTTTGTCATCTGAACGACGGACACATGTTCAGTTTAACAAACGAAAACACACAAAATGTAGATTTAAACCTGAAATGAAGCATTCAAAGTGAAACAATACTCATTTGTTGCTCAGACTTTTCACTTTCTTGTTTCTTCGTGTTGTTCTTTAGACTCAATTATTGTGTTTCACAAATTTATATTTGATCCAAAACGCCATGATGTCTCTAAAATATAAAACATGTCTATGTATCAGAAACATCTTCAATACCACAGTTTTTTTTGTAAGTGTAGTGTTTAACAGTAAGTATAAATATCAACAGTAACAAGAGGGGTTGTGGGTAATGTAGTGTGTAATAAACAGTATAAAACAGAACTAAAGGACGAGTATGTGGTGCTCACGACGGCGTAGCTTCAACACTGAAGTATAAACGAGGATGAGCTCTGAGATGAGGCGTCCTTCAATGTTCCTCCTCCATTTCCCACAATGCACTCGGTCGGTTTGAGCTCTCAGAGTGAAATATTTAGACGTATGTTTCAAATAGAAATATTCCTTAATCCATCCAAAGAACTTTACACGTCTCTCTACCTGTCTGTCTACCTGTCTGTCTGTCTACCTGTCTGACTACCTGTCTGTCTACCTGTTTGTCTACCTGTCTGACTACCTGTCTGTCTACCTGTTTGTGTACCTGTCTGTCTACCTGTCTGTCTACCTGTCTGTCTACCTGTCCTTGGCAGAGCGCAGGTCGGTTGTGATCGGGTCGTGTTGGATGGTCTGGTGCAGCATCAGAGCCAATAAACCGGCTCGATTCGTCATCGCCGTCCTCAGATTCCTCTCCTGCTCAAACAGCTCGTCCAGCTTATACCACTGAGAGAGAGAGACAGACAGGCAGAGAGACAGACAGGCAGAGAGACAGACAGACAGACAGACAGACAGACAGACAGACAGACAGACAGACGTTAATGAAGTTTGGTGTAAATATGTGGTCTCTGTTGAATATTTCTTTTTAACCATTTGAGGTTTTTTTTTATCTCAGATTAAATCTTTTGTGTTTCTTTACCACTCGGACTCTCTCGAGGTCGACCTCGGCGCGGCGGAGTTTCTCCCAGCAGTAATGTTTGTTACACTTCCTCTTTGAGACGCGACAGAACTCTCCGGTCGGCTCGAACACATCTTTGACCAGAGGACAGCCACACACCTCGTCTGCAGGGACCTACAGACAGACAGGCAGGGAGACAGGCAGACATTGTAAATGTATGTTTAAAAGTTGAACTCTGAACTATGTCTTTTGTCATGAGCAGCAGGTAAGCTAACAGTGACATCATCAGACGATCTGTTTGTAATGAACACAGACGAACCTTTGGGTCTCTGGAGTGTTCAGGACACAGAACCTGCAGCCGCTTACAGTACGTCTTACTCTGAGGGTTATACACATCACAGAAGAGACGGGTTGCCCTGAAACACAGACAGACAGGCAGACAGGCAGACAGTCAGGGAGAGAGAGACAGACAGGTCTCAGTGTCTGACTCTTTCCACACTGCTCAACAGACAGAGATAGAGACAGACTGACACAAACACAGACAGCAAACAGACAGACAGACAGAAACACAGAAATAAAACCAGACAGACAGACAGGTGTCTTACCCCTCTATACGTGTCGGGTACATGGAGCCAAACGATGTCTGACTCTCATACTGTTGATCAGGCAGACAGAGGGAGACAGACAGGCAGAGAGAGGTGTTTAAATGGCGTCATTTATGTAAAAACACAAGTGGAGTTCCACAGGGCTGCGTCCTTGATCCTCTTCTTTTCTGCCCCTAACATTCACTGACTGACCGAATACTGAAATGAATCAAACTGAATTAAATGTACAATGAACAAAAGGAAATCATTACCTTCAACCAACCATGCTAAAGAGAAATGTCAGACTTTTACATTCAAACACGTCTTTGTGGTTTAATTCAGCAGCTTTCAGGTGTTTCTGAATGTTCCTGATGTCCTGACCGTGTACACTGACCTTGGCGTAGCATCTCTCCATGTGTCTCAGCGCCACCTTTGGGTTAACGGGGTGACTGCAGGAGACACAGAAGATCTGAAGATCTGTGTCATCACCTTCACCTTCGGTCACCTGGACAGAGAGACAGGTCAGAGAGAGAGACAGACAGGTGAATCACACTGAGAGCTGTCTGCCTCTACCTGAGGTTGTCAAAATACTCAATAACAAAGTTAAAACTAAAAAATATATTTTTTAAATTAAAGTTAAAATGTCTGCTGGGTTAAAAACCCTGCTCGTACCTCCTCGTCTTGTTGGACCTGTTGCTGTTTGGCGTTGGCGATGATGCCTTCGAGCTCATGGAAACGTTTCTCCATCAGCGTGAGGCGGAGTCTCGACGCCTGCTGCTCCTTCCTGATTCGCTCCAGCTGTCTCCGCCCCATCTCCTCAGCAACGCACGGACTCTGCTGCCACTGCTGGATCCTCTGAGGGAGGATCTCGTAGATGCGACTGAGAGAGAGACAGATGGAGAGAGAAACAGGAAGTCAGGTAGAGGCAGCCATGTAACCCCAGATCAAAAAAACAGTCCGCTGTTACTTCTGTGGCAAACTGTAGAAGACATGTTTTTGACTTACTGGGTATTTACTTACTATGTGTACTGTTTTGGTTGACTTGTTGCACACTTGTTGAGTTGTGTACTTGTTGACATGTGTGCTTGTAGACTTGATGTGTTCTGGTGTACTTGTGTTCTTGTTGACTTGTTTTGTTCTTGTTGAGTTGTGTACTTGTTGACACGATGTGTACTTGTTGACACGATGTGTTTTTGTTGACTTGTTGCGTACTTGTTGACATTATGTGTTCTTGATGACCTGTTGTGTACTTGTTGACTTGTGTACTTGTTGACATGATGTGTTCTTGATGACCTGTTGTGTACTTGTTGACTTGTGTACTTGTTGACATGATGTGTTCTTGATGACCTGTTGTGTACTTGTTGACATTATGTGTTCTTGATGACCTGTTGTGTACTTGCTGACTTGTGTACTTGATGACCTGTTGTGTACTTGTTGACATGATGTGTTCTTGATGACCTGTTGTGTACTTGTTGACTTGTGTACTTGATGACCTGTTGTATACTTGTTGACTTGTGTACTTGATGACCTGTTGTGTACTTGTTGACATGATGTGTTCTTGATGACCTGTTGTGTACTTGTTGACTTGTGTACTTGATGACCTGTTGTGTACTTGTTGACTTGTGTACTTGATGACCTGTTGTGTACTTGTTGACTTGTGTACTTGTGTACTTGATGACCTGTTGTGTACTTGTTGACATGATGTGTTCTTGATGACCTGTTGTGTAATTGTTGACTTGTGTACTTGATGACTTGTTGTGTACTTGTTGACATGTGTATTTGATGACTTGTTGTGTACTTGTTGACTTGTGTACTTGTTGACTTGATGTGTTCCTGATGACCTGTTGTGTACTTGTTGACTTGTGAACTTGATGACCTGTTGTGTACTTGTTGACATGTGTTCTTGATGGCCTGTTGTGTACTTGTTGACTTGTGTACTTGATGACTTGTTATGTACTTGTTGACATGATGTGTTCTTGATGACCTGTTGTGTACTTGTTGACTTGTGTACTTGATGACCTGTTGTGTACTTGTTGACTTGTGTACTTGTGTACTTGTTGACTTGTTGACTTGATGCGTTCTTGATGACTTGTTTTGTACTTGTTGATTTGTGTACTTGACTCACTTGGCGGCGAGCTTCATGCCACAGTCCTCGGAGCAGTATTTGGAGTTGGCCCTTGCTGGTTGGACGCATCCCGGTCCCAGACATTGCCTCAATGCTCCGCCCACATCCTTTGCCCCGCCCTCCCCTCCTCGCTCGCTGTGCCGCACGCGCTCCTTATGACGTTGCTTTGCCTTGTGGCGGCGAGGCTTCACCTCTTCTTTGGGAGCAGGGGCAGACTTCTGCGACAGAGCACAGGTCTATCAGTGACATCATCAGTGACATCATCAGTGACATCATCAGTGACATCATCAGCTGTAAGGTTAAAGCATCCTCACCTTCTTCTCAGGCTTCTTCTCTCGTCTCTTGACGTGTTT
>NC_089206.1:879059-891559 GCF_963930695.1 Labrus bergylta
CAGAATAACCTCATCTCTGACTCACCTTTCCCTGACAAATATTCACAATGTTGTCAACAAAATTATAAGAATTTTGTCACTTAACTGATAAAAATCTGCTGATGGAACTGAATAAAAATAAAAATAAAGAAGTCAATATATCTCATTGTAATAATTATATCTATCATAGAGACGAGTTAAAGTTATTAAAAATAAATAAAGTTTCTATTGATGCCTTAATGTCATCTTCTGTTCTTGAATTGATAGAGAGCCCCCTGGTGGAGAAATTGTGTAATTCACACTGCTTAAATTTTTACTGCTTACTAAACAGAAATGATGTTTGTGTAAATAAAACTAGTAAGGAGTTTTTTTTCAACGGTCAAAGTGTGGTTGTTGTTGTCATGGTAACAGACTGTGAGCAGCTGTAAAAAAGACAAAAAAGCAAACAGTTTGTCTTAAATGATTTTATTTCTCTATAAAAAAGTTTGAATCTGACACATAAAGAATCTATAAAAACAAACACGATGACGTGAAATAAAAACGCGTTAAAATCAGACGACAATGCTGCGTGATGAACGACACACTGTTTGTAAACATGTCATCAATCAGAACAACAATAACAAACAAACAAACAGACAAATAAAAAAATCCCTTTGTGGAAGAAGAGCTTTCATCTCACAGCATCTGAAGGAAGGCTGCTGTTGCCACAGTAAATGCCATGTGCGCTGTGTCAAAGTGGAGTCACAAAGATTTTTGGCAGGTCGGACTTGAACCCGGGATGCCCGCCTCCATACAATGTGTGCACGCACTAACCGCCAGGCTGCCGGCGCCCCGGTGTGCAGGAGTTTGCCTGCAATATTTGATGATAAAAAAACAAGACATGACCAAATGTAGAGTGTCTGGGACTTATTTGTTTGTTGCCGTGGTAACTAACAGCTATCGTTTGATTTTTTTCTTAGATTACATTGAAGTTTAAAATTCTGGTATTGTGATGAGTCAGCTGCGGGTCGCACGGCGAGCTAACAGCTACAGACGACACACTGCCCGCTCGCTGCTCAGCTGTACAGCGAGCGAGCAGTCCGCCACCGTCATTCATCTTAAAAAACATAATATACAATATAAAAACATCTGGTGGGCAGGGGGTTGGGTCTCTAGGTTTGATCGTGGCTGAATTAAAAACACAGATTGGATGATTTTCACGGAGTCACTGTTTCATGTGATGACGATCGTGGACAGTGACCTCGAGGGGTGAAATGGCGAGCACGTGAGCAGGAGGACGTAAAGAAAGATGGCGGGTTCCCTTCTGTTTCCTGTGATACAAACAATAAGCAGAACACGAGAATAATAAAGAATGTTCTCATTCATCAACCTGATCGCTAACGTGGAGTAAACATCAGTTTGTCTCTTTTTCTCCACGCACGCACGCACGCATGCACGCACGCACGCTGTAAAACAGACTGCTACACAACTTTCCCTCTAAAATGTGAAATAAAAAACAACCTGCAGGAAGATGTTTCATGGGAGCTTTAAAAGTGAGAACCTGCCGGGGAAATGGCGGACAGGCTCGGGGGGGGGATGGCGAGCTAAATGTAACAACACGGCAGACGGAGACATGAGATCGGTCTCGGCTGGAAGACGTGTACTTTGTAGAATAGTTGATCAAACATCATGAATCTCGTTACAAATCTTTTTATTTTTCTAATTTTTAAAATCAGATTTTGGTGACTTGAGGAAAAGTAACTCCATCGACCAATCAGCTGTAAGTTTGTTCAGTGTTCAGCCAATCAGCTTCTTCGTGGTTCTTCTTCTTAGAAGTTACTGGACGTTTACACTCCAGGTCACAGTGGTTGCCGTGGTTACTCTGGATGACGGTCGTTCCCTGTGATGTCACATTTGAGCGTTGTCTGTTCGATGATGTCATGGATTATAAAAAAATCGATCCAATAGAATAAAAAACAGCGGCGGCCAATAGGATGGCTGTGTGTGATGACGTCATCAGTGGTCCTCGTCCATGCTGAAGCTGCTCCTCCTGCTGCTCGTCTTTGACGCTCCGCAGGACAGCAGGGGGTCCGACATCACACCCCCTCCCCCCTCCTCCATCAGGATGTCTCCGAGCTCCGTCAGCCCCATGTCGCTCATCAGGTCGGGGGAGAACACGACCGACGCCCCGTGAGGCTCGTCCAGCTCCACGAAGCTCAGAGCGTCCAGACCCAGGGGGGTCACCAGGGAGGAGGAGGGGGAGGAGGGGTGGAACGGGTGAGATAGTGAGGGGGAGAGCAGGGCCTGGGGGTCCAGAGAGGAGGAGGAGGAGTTTGGAGCGGGTGAGGAGGAGGAGGAGGAAGAGAGGGTGTGGAGGCGAGCCTGAAGCTCCAACTCCTTCAAAAGAGACACAAAGACAGGAAGTAAAAACTTTAACACCAAAACAAATCTGTAAAAACTACAATAACCATGACGCATTGAGTATGTAAAACTACAAAAACTTTTAACAAACAAATCTGTAAAAACTACAATAACCATGACGCATTGAGTATGTAAAACTACAAAAACTTTTAACAAACAAATCTGTAAAAACTGTGTTAAAATAAATATTTAACACAATGCAAGCCCAGCTTCCTGCCAGATGAACAGCTGATTGGTCCATAGTCTGAAGCCCCGCCCCCTCCTCACCTGTATGCGCAGCAGCAGGGAGTGGTTGGTGTTCTCCAGCCTCCTCTGTCTCTCCTCCATCTCTCTCGCCCTCTGCTGTTCTTTCTGTAGTTTGCGGATGTAATCCACCGACGCCTTCAGGATGGTTCCTTTGTTCCACCTGGTCTCCCTGATCAACCAATCACAGGCCACGCCTCGTTAACATACACACACACAAGGCACTTACAAGTGTTGACTCTGTTCACATACACACTGCAGGACATACATCACCGTTCAGGTGCCTGAAAACGAGTTCCTAACTAAAGAGCTCTAACATTAGCATGCTAACACAACAATACAGGACACAGGTGATGCATGTTTGGAGCTCAGGGGCGACATCTACTGGATCAAAAAGTCTCAAATTCTTCCTTTAAGAAACATTTTATGTCATATTTTTCATTAAGGAGTTTAAATGAACACACACACACACACACACACACACACACACACACACACACACACACACACACACACACACACACACACACACACACACACACACACACACACACACACACACACACACACACACACACACACACACACACACACACACACACACACACACACACACACACACACACACACACACACACACACAGTTAGAGGAGTATGAAGGTTCTGATGTGTAGCATCAGTGTATTACTGTGGAGTAGAAGTGCAGTATTTGTGTACTGACGCATCGCTGGATTTGGGGATGAGATCTCCGAGTTCTTTGATTCGGTCGTTGATGTTGAACCTCCTCCTCCTCTCGACTGAAAACAAACAAACAAACAAACAAACATCCACAGATTTAAGATGTTGTGTGAACATGTTTCCACACAGTTTGAGTCAGATTCTGAGGAAACACGTTGAAGTCAAACCGCAGCAGAACATCAGGAAGTTAAAAACCTGACGGTCAGCAGCTCGTCTCCTCAGATTCTGTAAACATGTCAGAAGTGTTTTTATGAATGGGGGAGGTTACACTGCAGAACTCACTCAGGTTGTGGTTGTCTTTCTTCTGTCTCTCTTTGATCATAGCTTTGGCCTCCACGTCTACAACGACAACATCATAAACAACAACATCATAAAGAGAACAACAACAGCATCTCCATCATCATCCCCGAGCTGCACCATCGTGTCCTCAGATAAACTTGAGTTCATGCTCGTTAGATTAACTGGTTGTCTGTCTCTACATGTCAGCTCTGTGATTGGCTGACGACCAGTCCAGGGTGTAACCCCGCCTCCAGCCCCCCACGACCCCGAGCAGGAAAGGGTGGTATAGATAATGGATGTTTAAAATCTTCCTGCAGCTTCAGGTGATTTTTAAGGATTTCATTTGACAATCTAAGACTTCAGACAACAAGCACTCGGCTCAGCTGATCACACCTTCGTCTCCATGGCAACTAAATCAACAACCTGCGGATGAAGACACTGTATGATTCAGCTGAGCGCTCAGGATTCATTTTGATGAGGGGGCTTTAAATATTGACCTCGTCTCTGTCTCCATGGAGAGAGGCGGACTCTGATGTTTAAAGTTTGTTTTTTTTAAATCACAAATTCTTTGAGTGAAGTTTGTTTTTCTAAAGTACGAAATAAACTTAAAAAGTTTCAAAACTGTTGAAAAGTTTAATGTGAAAACGTGTGAAAGTCCAGAAAGTAAAAATGTCATGTCAAGACTCAGCAGAAACTGTGTGCTTTGATTTTGGACAACAGACGTTCATGTCCCCTTAACAGGAAGTGGAACTGATGACGAGGTCAAAACTCTGTGTGTGTGTGTGTGTGTGTGTGTGTGTGTGTGTGTGTGTGTGTGTGTGTGTGTGTGTGTGTGCGTGCGTGTGTGTGTTCAGAGGAAGTCCCGATGTCGACTCATCAAACTGAAGAAGAACAGATTTTGGGAAACTGAGGGGGAGGGGCTTCAGTCTCAAAGGGAACCAATCAGGATTCAGCTCCGCACAGTTTTTGAGTTACATAAGAACCTTTGACTTCATCACAGTGATGATGATGAAGATGATGAAGATTTTAATTAGTAATATCAAAACTTTAACAAATGTCCTCAGAAGTATAGCAACGTCACACTCACCGTTCACCTCTCTCTTGACCACGTGCAGGTCGGCCGGGCAACTGTTGCTAACGGTGATGGTGGGCGTGGCCATCCCTTCGCTGCCGCCGTACACGTCCAGCATGTTACCTGACACCGGCAGCTGGAACCGACCAATCAGAACACAGAGTGAGCGACAATACCGGAATTAAAAACTGTATGAAGAACGTGAAAACATCAACAGAAACTGGAGGAAAACTCCTGCAGGGCATTTAGATTTTACAAAAACATCGGAAACGTTGGGATATATTGAGAACATTGTAACCATGGCAACAAAAGTCCAAGTCACCCAATATTGGGTTTTTATTGTTTTCAATACACAAATTGCAACCGTTGCGATTCTTGCAAACTACATTGGCAACGATGTGATTAAGGTTGTGTACGTTGACAATGTTGGGATTTATTGCTGACACTAGCTCGCAACATCTGGATTCATTGTGGACATTGGCAACGTTTTCATTTAGGAGTTGTTGCCAACATTGGGATCAAACTATTTAGATAAAAAAAAAGTCCAAGTCACCGTTTATTGGGTCTTTTCTTGTTTTGAATTCACAACAATTCTTGTGCAGAAACAGCAATCTTCTGTACACTGTTTAAATTGCCCAAATTCATTGTGGTAACGTTTGTAAAAGAGGGCGGAGCCAGAGAGGAGCGCGGCTTAATATATCGTTTTTTTAAATACTATTTTCCCCTTCAAATGGAGCCAACCTGCAAAATATGTTTGACACGTTTGTTCCCACATTCAGAGATAGAGCAGCTGATACACACTGCATACCAGGATCACACACACACACACACACACACACACACACACACACACACACACACCTTCAGCTGAGGTCAGAGGTCAGGGGTTAGAGTTCAGCTTCAAGAAAACACTGCTTGTATCTGATAACACACTCATTCACTTCTCCCTGTAGAGGACGATACACGGCTCCATCTCACCAGGACGCTCGCCGTCCTTAAAACTCTCCCAGCAGGTTTAATCTTCCCCCCTCCCCCCCTCCCCCCCCCCCTCCCCCTCCCCCTCCCCCTCCTCCTCCTCCCTTCTGGATCAGCATCAGGTTCAAATGAATTGTTTGAAAAGCGGTTTGTTTTCAGCTCAGTAAAAACTTTTTCCTGTCAGCACTCGAGCTCTGACCTGAGCTGAAGGCACGTCGGGTTTCTGCAGAAAAACTGAGGAATCTGCTGATCGAACAGGAAGGGGGCTGCAATGATAACAGCTGCCTCCTACACACACACACACACACACACACACACACACACACACACACACACACACACACACACACACACACACACACACACACACACACACACACACACACACACACACACACACACACACACACACACACACACACACACACACTCTACGACCGCTGTAACAGGGAAAGTTTTGTGTTTTAAATCTGCTTTCCACCTCTCAAAGTTTTAAACAACTGATTCAAACTGTCTCACACTCACAGCAGGACGTTTCTGTGACAGCCGCTCCCCGCTTCACAAAGTCCTTCAAACATGATGAAGTGAATGCATCTGAAACCATCTGAAATCATCTGATCACTGACGACAGCTGTTTCTCATTCTACCAGAGCTCACCTGGATCAGAGAGGGAACATGCAGGAAGCCCACAGCTCAAAGAGAGAGAGAGAGAGAGAGAGAGAGAGAGAGAGAGAGAGAGAGAGAGAGAGAGAGACTTTACCTGTGATTTAATCCTCCTCTTCTCATGATCCGGCAGTAACACTAAAATCCTCATCTTCTCTGCTTCAACACACACACATTAACATCTATGTGCAAGTACACACTATCACACACACACACACACACACAGTAACACACACGCAGCAGCTTCTCTTCCTCTTTCTGTTTGGACGACTGTTGAAAAATGGGGAAACGTCTCTTTAAGAAAGTAACACCAAAAAAACCCTCCCTCATTATCTGTCCGACACACACTCACACACACTCACACACACACTCACACACACACTCACACTCACACACACACTCACACACACACACACACTCACACAGGCTCCGCCCACAGGAGGATCTAGTGTTCTGCTTTTGTTTCAGGGTCTTGTCTTTGTTAAAGCCCCGATGAAATCCAGCGTTCTGGTTGTGAAATGTTCATTTATCTGCAGAATATGTTTCCATAAAACATCACTGAGTGTTTATCACATCTGAACATTTTACTGAAGTTTTTCTTCCTGAAAAAAAAGTTTCTAATGCCCGATGACTCATCTTGCACTCGGGGGGCGTTTATAATTTTTGATAGATTTAAGCTTTGTTGAAGCGAGCGATGGTTGGTAACTCTTATCCTTCATCAAATCAAAACTGATGAGTCATCAAAACATTCACCCCCCGTACAGTGTGTGTCCATCCAGACATGAGCTAATCACACCTATTTGGTTTTTTGAACCAGGCTGTAAACATGTTCATCTCTGCTGTAAAAACAGGCTTTTTAGAATGGGTGAGTATGTGACTTCCTGTGCTTCTGCAGCCAGCCTCTACTGGACACTCCAGGAACTGCAGGATGTTACACTTCCGCCTTGACTTCATTTTTCAACACCGGAGGTTGCTGCTTGGTTCTATCCCATTTCAGTATTAAATACGTCACAACACTGTAGTTAGAAACTCTACAAGTTCTGTTCGATCGGGACTTTAAAGATGAAGATCGATGAGGAAACAGACCGTCAGCTGTCCGTTAGTCAACCAGCTAATGTGTGCCGTTATGGATGCAAACTAGTGGCCTGAGACAATATCATTTTAAGTAAAACAAAAAAAAAGTGAATTTGCTGTTGATGATGCAGACGACGCTGGCTGCAGAATGTCTGCACGCCGCCTCTCACTCACGTTTAGTTCATGTCCGTGATATAGTGATGAAGTTTAAAGCTTGTTGCACACCTGTGAACTTCACACCTGTGAACTTCACACCTGTGGACAAACCACCGTCCTCACACAGACTCCAGCTGCTGTGAGAATCCTACTGAATAAACGTACCGTGTTGGCGAGCTGCAGTCCGGAGTCAATCAGCGTCAGATACTCGTCGTTCAGGCGCGACTCCAGGCTGATGATGTCATCGATGACGGGTATCCTCCATCTGAGTTGAACCAATCAGAGAGCAGGTTACATGACAGCACACAAATTGACAGTTGAGATTAAATCCATTAAAGTGATTCTGAGAGCAGACACGGGCAGAACGTGCTGAGTCAGCTCCTGTGATCAGCTGACTCAGCAGAATGTGAGTCAGACAGGAAGTGCTGCAGAGTGAACTGAAAACAGTGAACTGCTCCTTTAATGTTTCACAGTGAGTCATTCATAAATAGTGTGTGTGTGTGTGTGTGTGTGTGTGTGTGTGTGTGTGTGTGTGTGTGTGTGTGTGTGTGTGTGTACTGAAACCTGTTGATTCAAAAAGTTCTTATTCCATTTATTTTTATTATTTACCTCATGTTTCTGTCTGCTGTCTGCAGGCTGGAGTTTGGGGGCGGAGCCTGGCTGGGGGGAGTGGCTTGGTTTTCCATCTTGCTCCTGATTGGCCGTCTTGCCGTTGGTGGAGAGGTAATGACGCACCTGCTGCCTCTGAGCCTGCTGGATGTGATACCTGGTGGGGTTCTCCCAGGTGAGTCTGCACCTGAGACACACAGACACACAAACACCTTATTTAGAGAGACACCCAGATGCATCATGGGAAATGTAGGATCCAGTGCTATATGTTTACTTTAAAGTTAGAGAGTAAACTGTAAATCTGCTCCTCCTCGTACCTTGAGCACCTCCACAGGGACCTGAGCAGGAGGTCTGCAGGAGGAGGACACCGACACCGAGATGGGGAGGAGGAGTCAACCAAGCGGAGGAGCTGCTGCTGCGCCTCCTTCTGCTCCTCCTCCAGAGCCTGCTGACGCATAAGATCCTGACGCATCAAAACCCTGCAGGAGACGAGAAGAGGAGAGAGGAGAGGAGAGGAGAGGAGGGAGGAGAGGAGAGGAGAGGAGAGGAGAGGAAAGGAGAAAGAGGGGGGGGGGAAAGGAGGGGAGGGGGGGAGAGGAGAGGAGAGGAGAGGAGAGAGGGAGAGGAGGGGGAGGAGAGGAGAGGAGAGGAGGGGAGGGGAGGGGAGGAGAGGAGGAGAGAGGAGAAGAGAGGAGGGGAGGAGAGGAGGAGAGGAGGGGGAGGGAGAGAGAGGAGAGGAGTTTGAGGTTATCAGTCTCAGTGCAGATGGAAGACTGCAGCGCCCTCTGGAGGACACACACAGTGTGTGTGTCTGTGTGTGTGTGTGTGTGTGTGTGTGTGTGTGTGTGTGTGTGTGTGTGTTACCTGGATGACATGGCTGACGGCAGAGAGGATGAAATGAAGAAGAGGAGGAGGCTGCTACTGCGAGCTAAAGAGAGAAAGAGAGAGAGAGATGACATCATCTGAGGTCAACAAGACGTTCACTGAAGTCACCTGAGACGGTTCTCTGGGATCTACCTGATTGGCTGACTCTTGATCTGGTAGAAAGTGTCGCTGTCTGACGGCACAGATTGTCAACCTCGATGTCAGCGACGATACCAGACTCCACCCTGAGAGAGAGAGAGAGAGAGAGAGAGAGAGAGAGAGAGAGAGAGAGAGAGAGAGCGAGAGAGAGAGAGAGAGAGAGGTTTAGTTGCCTCGGTGTCAAACAGGTATTGATATCGTTTGATTTTTACTAGAATCGACGACTTATAAGATGGTTTCTATACTGATTAGAGCTCTCAAGAACTGCCCTCAATGTTGTGCTTTGCCTCTGGTCACTTCCTGTCAGCACCTGTGTGTCCAATCAGACTCAAAGCTGATCGTTTGCTCTTACTCACATTGTTCCCTTTTTCTAGATCCTTGCTTGTGTTGTTCTTACTCTCTGATGTACGTCACTTTGGATAAAAGAGTCTGATAAGTGAATTGTAGAATTGTAGAATCAAATTGAAGTTTAAATTCTCACATCATAACAACCCTCTCCTGCTTTCACATTAAGAACAGAGATGTCCACACTGCAGCAGGACAGCAGAGAACAGCCTCCCCACTGGTGGCTAAGGGGACCAAAGTCTGCCCTCCTTCCTCATTAGGGAGGACAAGCTCCCCCCTGAGGAACCCAGTGTAACCTCGACGAGGGGGGGGGTCAACAGAGTCCATCCTTCACCACAGGCCAGAAGAAACCAAGTAATTGGACATAAGCATTCCCCCACAAACACTCTGTATACTTTAAACCTCCTGAAGTCTCCAGGCAGACTGAGCCGACCCCCTCACAGAACAGAACGCCTCGTCAGATCCACCTGAAGTCCTCCAGGCAGACTGAGCCGACCCCCTCACAGAACAGAACGCCTCGTTCAGATCCACCTGAAGTCCTCAGAGATCTACTGTTCTGTAAACTCATCAGAGCGGTTTCAGACCGGCTCGCTGCAGTTCATCAAACCACCACTACAGGCTGCTGTGACCACACACACACACACACACACACACACACACACACACACACACACACACACACACACACACACACACACACACACACACACACACACACACACACACGCGTCGCTGTCTGACGGAAATTATTTCCATATTTGTTTTGGACACCAAAGAGAAGAAAAACATCTGTCAGCAGTTCACTTTAACTGAACTAAATCCAACCTGAAGAGTGTGTGTGGTGTGTGTGTGTGTGTGTGTGTGTGTGTGTGTGTGTGTGTGTGTTTCTGCTGAGTCATGTCCCCCTGTAATCCGGCGTGCACAGGCACATATTTTCTCCACGCTGTAAGAAATGTGCAGACTGAGAGCTTTACTTCAATCAGAATGAAGATGAAATCATAATAATCTGATCACACACACACACACACACACACACACACACACACACACACACACACACACACACACACACACACACACACACACACACACACACACACACCATGGCAATAAATTTTTTTTTGCTTTTGCATCTTACCCATACGCTCTTTTGTAAAGTGTCTCGAGGTAACACTTGTATAAATCAACGCTATACAACCGTCTCCTACACACCTCTCTTCTGAAAGGAATGCAAAGTATTTTACTGTTGTTAATGATTAACATGTACACAGTGCTGTGAGAGGACACCCTCTCTCTCTCTCTCTCTCTCTCTCTCTCTCTCTCTCCTCTCTCTCTCCTCTCTCTCTCTCTCTCTCTCTCTCTCTCTCTCTCTCCTCTCTCTCTCTCTCTTCTGACTGTCCTGTCTCTCCAATAAAGGTATAAAAAGCCCATAAGAAGTCTTAAAACACGTGGTACTGAGAAGTGTGGAAGTATCATAACGTCTCTCTCTCTCTCTCTCTCTCTCTCTCTCTCTCTCTCTCTCTCTCTCTCTCTCTCTAAGAACACAAACAGGAAGCCTGGAGGTGCTGCAGCTCTCTGAATGGGACGCGGCCGAGCACATCATGTGTTTGTGGTTTGAAAACATCTGGAGACATTTTAGAGAGAAAACCCCACACCTCCTTTTTTTATCGTCTTCACCTTCATCCGTGCAAACTGTAGAGGCTGGAAATATTAACGGACTTCAAATAGACTTAGTGACTGAGTACGCACTTTACTATGGAGACACATAAGATCAAAACAGAGCAGTTATAAAAAGTTAAAGTACAGTGTGCGCCCATGATGACAATCACTAATCAGATTTCTTTTTTGAAACCAGGCTGTAAACATGTTCATCTCTGCTGTAAAAACAGGCATTCTTTTTAGAATGGGTGTGTATGTGACTTCCTGTGCTTCTGCAGCCAGCCTCTAGTGGACACTCCAGGAACTGCAGGATTTTAAACTCCGGCATTGGGTTTCTTTTTTTCAAGTCTGGGGATGCTGCTTGGTTTAATGACACACTGAAGAGTCTGTTTTTATTTGCCGGCTCCTCTCTAGCTCTCCCTCTTGACCAAATTGGTCACTTCTAGTCTTAAAATACCAAAGACAGCAACAGCAAAAAACGCCACAACTGGAGGCTTGAAAACATTAGTCCACAAACCAGAGGGTGACATCGCTCTGGGTTCATCCACTTTTCAAACACAGACTATGGACAAACCAGACAAAAGCCGCTCTTCATCCCTCCCCCTCCCCCTCCTCAGTGTCTCTTCAGTCAAACAGTTTTTAGATCACAAACTGTCTATCACACACATAACTCTGTGCGAGTGTGTGTGTGTGTGTGTGTGTGTGTGTGTGTGTGTGTGTGTGTGTGTGTGTGTGTGTGTAGGGTGTGGTGGACTGAGGGGGAGGTATAGGGGAAGACGAGACACTGAGAAGGACTCAACTAGCTGGGCCTGTCGCTCTCTGTTAGTCCTGGTGGGAAAATACATGAGAGAGAGCCAGCTTCTGTGTGTGTGTGTGTGTGTGTGTGTGTGTGTGTGTGTGTGTGTGTGTGTGTGTTGTGTGTGTGTGTGTCTAATGCTGGATGACTCATTGAATCAGGCGCGTAGGACCGGGAGGCAAAGAGGATCACAGGTTAAAGGTCAGAGAGTACGAGAACAACCTGAACTACACAGTCTAAGAATAAATAATCCTCATCTCATCATCATCCTCATCATCATCCTCATCATCATCATCATCATCATCTTCATCATCTCTGTAAACAACACTCATTCAGCACTTTAATGACCACCCATCACATTTAATGAGGATGTTCCTCATGAGAAACCAGATATCTGGACCAAGCACACCGGACTCCATTTACATTTTCAGCAGTTTAAAGTTTCTTTTCCTTTAATAAAATATATCAACAAACATCTGAAAATGATGA
>NC_089206.1:893273-908273 GCF_963930695.1 Labrus bergylta
GTGTCTCCCTGCCAGGGCTGATCTCCCGCGGACCAATGAACTCCTTCTCCACTGACCACCAGCCAATACGAGAGCGGCTGGGCTCTCTGGCAGCCAATGAACTGCTGTTATTTGGAGCTCAGAGTCGGCCATCTTGTTTGTTTTTGTCCCTTCAGTTACGGGAAGTGTGTGTGTGTGTGTATGTGTGTGTGTGTGTGTGTGTGTGTGTGTGTGTGTGGAGGGGGGAAATCCGAGGTTACGTCAACCCCACACGGCTGATCGGGCGAGCTCAGACTGACAGGAGAGCCGTCCAATCAGAGGGTGACTCTGGGGAGGCAGGGGGCGGGGCGAAGCTGATTTCACGACAAGTGGAAAGTTTGAGATTTGTTTTTTACACCGTGGCGTGTTTCATCAGCAGGAGATGACGTCATGGATTACAAACTGTAAAAACATTTTAAATAAATATAAATCATATTGTTCAGTAATTATAAGAAACAGAATAAAGTGAAGCTATTTATCAATATTTATATTTTAATTTACATTTATGTCTCCTCACCTGCTTCTCTGATTATTTAAAAACATCTTGAGACCTCACGGCGTGTTTCTTTAATAAATGTCCTTCTCACTGTGATGTGTCGCTGTTACCTTACATCTCCGCTGGATGGCGCTGTTGCCTCATCTGTTTGTAACCTAGCAGCATCAAATACAGTTCTCTGAATGAAAGAAGACACTGCTGTAATGAAGTGAGCAGTAAAAACAAAGCTTAGACATGCTACTGCAGAAAGTCGTACTACAGATGTGTCTGAAAATAGTTAAAGAGGACATATCACCCCCCTCCTCCACCTTTTCAAACAGTCCCCCTCCTCCACCTTTTCAAACAGTCCCCTCCTCCACCTTTTCAAACAGTCCTCCTCCACCTTTTCAAACAGTCCCCTCCTCCACCTTTTCAAACAGTCCCCCTCCTCCACCTTTTCAAACAGTCCCCTCCTCCACCTTTTCAAACAGTCCCCTCCTCCACCTTTTCAAACAGTCCCCCTCCTCCACCTTTTCAAACAGTCCCCTCACCTCCACCTTTTCAAACAGTCCTCCTCCACCTTTTCAAACAGTCCCCACCTCCACCTTTTCAAACAGTCCTCCTCCACCTTTTCAAACAGTCCTCCTCCACCTTTTCAAACAGTCCCCTCCTCCACCTTTTCAAACAGTCCTCCTCCACCTTTTCAAACAGTCCTCCTCCACCTTTTCAAACAGTCTCCAAACTCCACCTTTTCAAACAGTCCCCTCCTCCACCTTTTCAAACAGTCTCCTCCTCCACCTTTTCAAACAGTCCCCTCCTCCACCTTTTCAAACAGTCCTCCTCCACCTTTTCAAACAGTCCCCTCCTCCACCTTTTCAAACAGTCCTCCTCCACCTTTTCAAACAGTCCTCCTCCACCTTTTCAAACAGTCCCCTCCTCCACCTTTTCAAACAGTCCTCCTCTACCTTTTCAAACAGTCCTCCTCCACCTTTTCAAACAGTCCTCCTCCACCTTTTCAAACAGTCTCCTCCTCCACCTTTTCAAACAGTCTCCTCCTCCACCTTTTCAAACAGTCCTCCTCCACCTTTTCAAACAGTCTCCTCCTCCACCTTTTCAAACAGTCCTCCTCCTCCACCTTTTCAAACAGTCCCCTCCTCCACCTTTTCAAACAGTCTCCTCCTCCACCTTTTCAAACAGTCTCCTCCTCCACCTTTTCAAACAGTCCCCTCCTCCACCTTTTCAAACAGTCTCCTCCTCCACCTTTTCAAACAGTCCTCCTCCTCCACCTTTTCAAACAGTCCTCCTCCACCTTTTCAAACAGTCCTCCTCCACCTTTTCAAACAGTCCCCTCCTCCATCTTTTCTAACAGTCCCCTCACCTCCACCTTTTCAAACAGTCCTCCTCCACCTTTTCAAAAAGTCCTCCTCCACCTTTTCAAACAGTCCCCTCACCTCCACCTTTTCAAACAGTCTCCTCCTCCACCTTTTCAAACAGTCCCCTCCTCCACCTTTTCAAACAGTCTCCTCCTCCACCTTTTCAAACAGTCCTCCTCCTCCACCTTTTCAAACAGTCCTCCTCCACCTTTTCAAACAGTCCTCCTCCACCTTTTCAAACAGTCCCCTCCTCCATCTTTTCTAACAGTCCCCTCACCTCCACCTTTTCAAACAGTCCTCCTCCACCTTTTCAAAAAGTCCTCCTCCACCTTTTCAAACAGTCCCCTCACCTCCACCTTTTCAAACAGTCCTCCTCCTCCACCTTTTCTAACAGTCCCCTCACCTCCACCTTTTCAAACAGTCCCTTCCTCCACCTTTTCAAACAGTCCTCCTCCTCCACCTTTTCAAACAGTCCCCTCCTCCATCTTTTCTAACAGTCCCTCCTCTACAGTCCCTCCTCCTTTCAAACAGTCCTCCTCCACCTTTTCTAACAGTCCCCCTCCTCCACCTTTTCAAACAGTCCTCCTCCTCCACCTTTTCAAACAGTTCTCCTCCACCTTTTCAAACAGTCCTCCTCCACCTTTTCAAACAGTCCTCCTCCACCTTTTCAAACAGTCCCCTCACCTCCACCTTTTCAAACAGTCCTCCTCCTCCACCTTTTCAAACAGTCCTCCTCCACCTTTTCAAACAGTCCCCTCCTCCTCCTTTTCAAACAGTCCTCCTCCACCTTTTCAAACAGTCCCCACTTCCACTATTCAAACAGTCCTCCTCCACCTTTTCAAACAGTCCTCCTCCACCTTTTCAAACAGTCCCCTCCTCCACCTTTTCAAACAGTCCTCCTCCTCCTTTTCTAACAGTCCCCTCCTCCACCTTTTCAAACAGTCCCCTCCTCCATCTTTTCTAACAGTCCCCTCACCTCCACCTTTTCAAACAGTCCTCCTCCACCTTTTCAAAAAGTCCTCCTCCACCTTTTCAAACAGTCCCCTCACCTCCACCTTTTCAAACAGTCCTCCTCCTCCACTTTTTCAAACAGTCCCCTCCTCCATCTTTTCTAACAGTCCCCTCCTCCACCTTTTCAAACAGTCCTCCTCCTCCACCTTTTCAAACAGTCCCCTCACCTCCACCTTTTCAAACAGTCCTCCTCCACCTTTTCAAAAAGTCCTCCTCCACCTTTTCAAACAGTCCCCTCACCTCCACCTTTTCAAACAGTCCTCCTCCTCCACCTTTTCAAACAGTCCCCTCCTCCATCTTTTCAAACAGTCCTCCTCCTCCACCTTTTCAAACAGTCCCCTCCTCCATCTTTTCTAACAGTCCCCTCCTCCACCTTTTCAAACAGTCCCCTCACCTCCACCTTTTCAAACAGTCCCTTCCTCCACCTTTTCAAACAGTCCTCCTCCTCCACCTTTTCAAACAGTCCCCTCCTCCATCTTTTCTAACAGTCCCCTCCTCCACCTTTTCAAACAGTCCTCCTCCTCCACCTTTTCAAACAGTCCTCCTCCACCTTTTCTAACAGTCCCCTCACCTCCACCTTTTCAAACAGTCCTCCTCCTCCACCTTTTCAAACAGTCCCCTCCTCCATCTTTTCTAACAGTCCCCTCCTCCACCTTTTCAAACAGTCCTCCTCCTCCACCTTTTCAAATAGTCCTCCTCCACCTTTTCTAACAGTCCCCTCACCTCCACCTTTTCAAACAGTCCTCCTCCACCTTTTCAAACAGTCCCCTCCTCCACCTTTTCAAACAGCCCTCCTCCTCCACCTTTTCAAACAGTCCTCCTCCTCCACCTTTTCAAACAGTCCCCTCCTCCATCTTTTCTAACAGTCCCCTCACCTCCACCTTTTCAAACAGTCCTCCTCCACCTTTTCAAACAGTCCTCCTCCTCCACCTTTTCAAACAGTCCCCTCCTCCACCTTTTCAAACAGTCCTCCTCCTCCACCTTTTCAAACAGTCTCCTCCTCCACCTTTTCAAACAGTCCCCTCCTCCACCTTTTCAAACAGTCTCCTCCTCCACCTTTTCAAACAGTCCTCCTCCTCCACCTTTTCAAACAGTCCTCCTCCACCTTTTCAAACAGTCCTCCTCCACCTTTTCAAACAGTCCCCTCCTCCATCTTTTCTAACAGTCCCCTCACCTCCACCTTTTCAAACAGTCCCTTCCTCCACCTTTTCAAACAGTCCTCCTCCTCCACCTTTTCAAACAGTCCCCTCCTCCATCTTTTCTAACAGTCCCCTCCTCCACCTTTTCAAACAGTCCTCCTCCACCTTTTCTAACAGTCCCCCTCCTCCACCTTTTCAAACAGTCCTCCTCCTCCACCTTTTCAAACAGTTCTCCTCCACCTTTTCAAACAGTCCTCCTCCACCTTTTCAAACAGTCCTCCTCCACCTTTTCAAACAGTCCCCTCACCTCCACCTTTTCAAACAGTCCTCCTCCTCCACCTTTTCAAACAGTCCTCCTCCACCTTTTCAAACAGTCCCCTCCTCCTCCTTTTCAAACAGTCCTCCTCCACCTTTTCAAACAGTCCCCACTTCCACTATTCAAACAGTCCTCCTCCACCTTTTCAAACAGTCCTCCTCCACCTTTTCAAACAGTCCCCTCCTCCACCTTTTCAAACAGTCCTCCTCCTCCTTTTCTAACAGTCCCCTCCTCCACCTTTTCAAACAGTCCCCTCCTCCATCTTTTCTAACAGTCCCCTCACCTCCACCTTTTCAAACAGTCCTCCTCCACCTTTTCAAAAAGTCCTCCTCCACCTTTTCAAACAGTCCCCTCACCTCCACCTTTTCAAACAGTCCTCCTCCTCCACTTTTTCAAACAGTCCCCTCCTCCATCTTTTCTAACAGTCCCCTCCTCCACCTTTTCAAACAGTCCTCCTCCTCCACCTTTTCAAACAGTCCCCTCCTCCATCTTTTCTAACAGTCCCCTCCTCCACCTTTTCAAACAGTCCCCTCACCTCCACCTTTTCAAACAGTCCCTTCCTCCACCTTTTCAAACAGTCCTCCTCCTCCACCTTTTCAAACAGTCCCCTCCTCCATCTTTTCTAACAGTCCCCTCCTCCACCTTTTCAAACAGTCCCCTCACCTCCACCTTTTCAAACAGTCCCTTCCTCCACCTTTTCAAACAGTCCTCCTCCTCCACCTTTTCAAACAGTCCCCTCCTCCATCTTTTCTAACAGTCCCCTCACCTCCACCTTTTCAAACAGTCCTCCTCCTCCACCTTTTCAAACAGTCCTCCTCCACCTTTTCTAACAGTCCCCTCACCTCCACCTTTTCAAACAGTCCTCCTCCTCCACCTTTTCAAACAGTCCCCTCCTCCATCTTTTCTAACAGTCCCCTCCTCCACCTTTTCAAACAGTCCTCCTCCTCCACCTTTTCAAACAGTCTCCTCCTCCACCTTTTCAAACAGTCCTCCTCCACCTTTTCAAACAGTCCCCTCCTCCTCCTTTTCAAACAGTCCTCCTCCACCTTTTCAAACAGTCCCCACTTCCACTATTCAAACAGTCCTCCTCCACCTTTTCAAACAGTCCTCCTCCACCTTTTCAAACAGTCCCCTCCTCCACCTTTTCAAACAGTCCTCCTCCACCTTTTCAAACAGTCCTCCTCCACCTTTTCTAACAGTCCTCCTCCACCTTTTCAAACAGTCCTCCTCCACCTTTTCAAACAGTCCTCCTCCACCTTTTCAAACAGTCCTCCTCCACCTTTTCTAACAGTCCCTTCCTCCACCTTTTCAACAGTCCTCCTCCTCCACCTTTTCAAACAGTCCCCTCCTCCACCTTTTCAAACAGTCCTCTGTGGTCTAAATGAAACATCTGTGCTTTGGTCAGAATATAACATGAATCAAGCACCAGAGGAGGTTTGTGACCCTGTATAAACCAGCTCTTTCAGAACGCTCCGTTTTGGTGTGTGTGTCTCTTTAAATGCAATGCTATATGCCCCAAAGTAGTGAAGTAGTAGTCAGGGGTGTCTCCATGATTTTTGGGCCCCATGAACAGATCTCACATTGGGCCCCTCCCCCACAGCCTCACTCTAACTATAACCACACCATCATTACACAAACCACCCATAAAAAGATTTCCTCCCTTGTGTCTTGCAGTTATTATATTCACACACAACATCCAGCAGACCTTTTCATAACTTATCCCTAAATATCAAACTTGTTTGGTATAGTTGGAGGCGGCCCGACGCTCTCTGAGCAGATCTGGGACGTTAAAATTGGATCTTTATATCGCTCACACTACAAATTATTCTGGACAGATTATCAGCTCCGATCAGCTTTGAGTCGGGAACACCCACAAGAGCAGAGAAGAAGAACTCAAACCTCAAATCTTGCAGTCTGGGCCCAGTTTAAGGAGAGATTAAATCCATCAAATACAGCATGAAAACTCCTGCAAACTGTGTAAATTACACCAGAACATTGCCATCGCCCGATGCATAAACCGAAAAGTTGCCAATGTTTTTGTACGATTGAGACAGTGTGCAGGAGTTTGTCTTCTAAATGTTTCAGTATGAAACAGAACATGTTGCTCCTGTTATTTCCATTTCAATCTATATTAAAAAGGACATAATCTTCAGAAAAGGTAAAGGGGAAATAATGGATTTGAAGTGTCTAAAAATGTAAATTCTGGTTGGTGCGTTTTTTGTTTTGGATTTTAAAAATTTTAAAAAATCAGAGAATCAAAAAAGACCAAGTACACTGATTTACAGACGTCGTATTAGAAACAAGCAGTTAAGATAATATTTGGTGTCTAGGACTCGATGATGCTTGATTTTTACGAGAGTCATATTTAAAAGTTTAAAATCCTGGTTTTGTGACTACAATAAATAACTTTAACCTCGGGTTACATCCTCTAAAAAACTTTAAGCATCTTTTGGCATTTTAATAATTTAAGGTTTTATTATTATTTATGTTTTTATAAGAAAGAGTTCAGAATCATGTTCATTTGTTCATCCAGTTAACCCTTTCCTCTGACTTACAGACAACAAACTATAGATTTATTTCAGGACCAATCAGGACCCCTTCCTCCTTTGGGACCCTGGGTGGTCAGTCCCACTTCCCCGCCCTTTAGCTCCGCCCCTGGTAGATGTAGTGGTTGTTGTTGTTGTTGTTGTTGTTGTGATGAACGCTCAGACAGTCGTTTGATCAGTTTGGATGTTTTTATTTCATCACTGACCTCATAAACATTTCTCACTGTATTTTCTTACAGAGGGGCATGATGGGTAACAGACAGGATGGGAGGCAGTGGCCGGCCACTAACCAATCACCTGCACTCGATCAATACTCAATAATCAATAATAACAAGAAGTACGACAGGAAGAAGAAGAATACACGGCCATGCTGCTGTTACACCCAGAGAGAGAGAGAGAGAGAAGATGGAGGAGTTTGTCGTCATGGTAACTGGGGAGCACTGGTTGCCAAGGTTACACTTGAGAGTGGTAACTTGGTTTTTCAAAAAATGACATCACGGCCCAGTCCTCCTCTGATTGGCTGAATCGTTTACAGTCCTCAGGTTTGTTTGTTTGTTTATTTCACGCAGGTATCGGCGGCGTCAATCAGAGTCCGTGTGGTTACAACAACATGGGTATCCATGGTAACAGCAGCCATAACACGCAGTCAGTCAAGCCTCCCGACAGGGTGAGGACCAATCGGAGACCGACACAGTTTAAAAAAGGTGAAGCAGGTGTCACAGAGATCAATCAGAACAGGAAGTAAAAAAAACAGATAAATAAATAAAAACACTCAGCCATCGATCGTCTGGTTTGGCACAAGAAACAGGTCAATAATCAGAAACTGTAAGGCAAAATACTGAATGTACACAGACGGACTGAACCGGTTTAAAACCAGTTCTAACTGGTTTCCAACTGGTCCAAACTGGCTCTAAATGTTTCCTAGTAACTACAGCTGTCTAACTCGAGATGCCTGGTTATAACCAGAGACGGGCAGGTTAAGTTACTTTATGAACGTTTAACCCACGGCACTACAAACCACCGACACGACTTCACTGTGAAAAGACGAGGAAGACGAGGTGTGGACACGCCCACACACAGATCTGATTAAAGCAGTGTGGTGTAAAAAAAATAAAAAATAAAGATTAACGTTGAACCCACACCAGCGTCAGATCAGATTAGGACAGTGGTTTCCACGGTACTGATCGATGCTAACCTCAAACCTGACTGAACATTTAAGATGCGCAAGCTAGCAAACCAACAACAGTTAGCATGTTGGGTTACACTTACAAAATGAGCTAGCATTAGCACATCCCAGAAAAACATTTATATAATCAGGGTCGTTTCCAGAAGGGTGGCCAGAGGTGACATGGGCTCACCTTCAAACTGCCAGATGTTGCAATGAAATCCTCCATTCAGGCTGTTGCAACATGCAGCTCATAGTTTTCAGTGTGCAGATGTTTGTTTTAAATTGTGTCTTTGGACGTACAGATTTGTTTAAGTCCTTGAAGGTCCTTCGTCTGAATCTGTGCACACTGGACCGATACAACACACTAACTGTTCAATATCACGCACACACAAACACCAGTCAGAACCGGTCAGAAATCATCTCTGAAGAAAACATGTAGAAAAAATCAACACTCAAAGCTCCTGAAGTGTTTTCAGATGTTTGTGATCACTCAAACATCTGAATGTTTCTCTCTTCACTCTGAGTTTCTCCTCCAGCCTCCTCGTATTTATTCTGCAGAAAGTCAGAGTGAGCTGATGTGAGAACACAGCAGGATATAATCAGGAGAATTCACTTGGGGCCAGTGGGAGGGGCCAGTGGGAGGGGCCAGTGGGAGGAGCCAGTGGGAGGGGGTGGTGACCTTTATTCCCTGTGATCGCTGCACGACCATAGACTGTCTGCACGCCACCTCTACCATCTCTGTGCTCTAATCAACCTGCTGCTGCATGTTTCCTGTTCTCCAGGATGTTCTTCTCCTCTCTTTACTTTACATTGAGATTCATTGATACAAACACACATATTCTCATTGTAGAGTCGTATAGAGGACTCTGATGCTTCTTCCATATGTCACATCTCGCCTCAGGAGACCCCCCCCCCCAACAGATCGTCTCCCGCTGTGAGGTTGATGTGTGAACAACCACATCAGGAGCATTTCAGCGGGAGTGCTCCTGAAATTATCTAGATATTTTCAGGAGTGCAGATGTAAAAACAGCTTTGGATTGAAAGTTAAAAAAAGTATTTCTGAACATGGCGACGGCTGATGAAGACGTTGAGCTGTAAGGCTAATTTACTGTCCATTTCCAGTCTGCATCACACGCCAAAAGCACCCTGAAAAACATGCTGAGTCAGCAGAGCCACGCACACACTGAGCACCGTGTGACAGCTGAGAAAGAATTAAGAAACAAGTCAAGCTCTTACAACATGTTGTAACTCCGAGCCAGATGTTTCACATTAGCTTCTGTGTGCACGGTACAGCTTTAGCCTAGCTTAGCACAAACACTGGAGCAAAGAGAAAATGTAACTTTTCCACAACTCCAAACTATCCCCCCATTATTTCACTTGAGGCTAACAAACAGTTAAACTTAAATAATGGTTTTTAAAAGGCTAACCTCAGGTACTAGCTAAACGCTGTTAGTTTTAGCCTTTCAGCTAAAAGTCAGCATTGTGCGGTGTTAGCTTGTTTTTAGATGAGCCTATACCTGCACACACACCTGATTCCTGACTGTGGAGAACCCAGAGAACAGGAGGATTCACTAAAATGTCAGATTGTTCCTTTAATCTTCCCTTCGACAGTAAACTTTGTTAACGTGTTTTTAAATGACACAATCTCTGTTGTTTTAATGATCGATAGTATCAAAAAGTACGGAAGCGTTAAAAAAAACTACGTCTATATCATAAGAGAGGTGTGTTGGAGAGGAATGAATCCATCTAAAATGGAGAGAAACACTTTCACGTTGTCTAGTTTGCACAAAAACGTCAAAGTTTAGAGGCGAGGGTGAAATGTGGCGCTCCTCTCAGGCTCCGCCCTCTTTCACAAATGATGCCAATGCTTTTTGTGCAATTAGGACGGCGTTAAAGTGTCAATCTGCAATTTGTGACGTTTGATTACAAAAATGTACCCAATACTGGGTGTGTAGGGCTTCTATTCTGGTTGCCGTGGTAACAAGTATCGAGGTTGTTAACTTTTTTTTTTAACTGGAATAATATCGATGTTTCAAACGTTGTGCCAACCCTGTGTGTTAATGTGAAGCTAAAACTGTAGGAGCCAAGATGGCCGCCACTGAAAACCAGGCTGTCTGATTGGCTCCGGCTGTGTGGTGTGACATGGTTGACCTCTGACTTTTACATAGTCACATGACCGAGGGGGGTGTCACAGCAGAATAAATTATATTTACAAAAACGTTTCTCTTATTTTTTTTTCTTCTTGCATCAAGCAAACATCAAACACGACCGCGATCGGGAACACGGAAAATATCCAACAACAATCCGTCTGTTCATATAGCATCAGATACACTCAGCAATAATAACAATTATAATAATATTAATAATAATAATATGTTCTTTTTTCACTATCAAAACACTGTGTCCAACAGTCCTCTATAGAGACAGAGACAGACCGCACCACTGTGAACAGGATAAAAACAGAGAGTCTCTTTCATTGGGTTCAGTTCACATGGGCTCCGTCTAATCGCTGGATTCATTTCAACATTCAGTCTGAGCTCAGCAGGAACTTCAACAGTCCGCCTTCTGGTTCCCCGTCAGACACTCTTTATAATATCAAACTTTTTACATCTAAAAACATCCCGACAAGAGTCCTGCAGAAACCTCACAGAGGGGACTCACCTTCTGTCTGCCTGACCCCGTGTCAATAAAGATCTGTACAAACTGTTCTCAGAGTTCTATCGTTGACCTCTGACCCAAACACAAAAAAACCTAAACGATTCAGTTCAGACAAAAAGACCTGAAAACACAGAATGTCCTCGGGTCGTTCCTCTGGGAGATGTTTTCATGAGACTCAATCTTTTTGTGTTTTTGAAATGAGACTGAAGAAAAAGTTTAAAACTCTGGGAACACAAACACGGAGTGATTCAGACATCAGACAGAGGATTAAAAAAGGAACAGATCTTCAGTCATATTTTTAACAGAGGGCATCGTCTTAATTGCACAAATAAGTTGCTGTTGTTTGGAGCGTTGGCAATGTTTTTGTTCGACTTAGACGGTGTGCAGACGTTAGCCTGCGACATGTGTCGTCAAAAACAAGAAACTATCAAGTATATTCTATTTCTGTTGCTGTGGTATCAAACCGGTATTAAAGGTCACAAAAGTCCATCCTCTCCGTCTTCTGCCTGCTCCACTTTTCACAAAATGTGTGCTCAAACAGGCCGTTTGGAGATTTTCCCTTCATGACATCACAAAGGGCAGTAGCCCCTCCCCCAGGTGGGTGACACTCCCACAGCTAGGTGTTTGTTCTGCCCTCTGAGTCTGCCTTCTCACCGTAAACAATAGGACATGGAGCGAGAAAGCACCGGGTACACAGAAGCCCCTTCCAGAGAAGGGGCGTGGTCAGACGCAGCTCATTTACATATTTAAAGGTACAGACACAGAAACAGCCTGTTCTGAGCAGGGCTGAAATAGAGGGGTTTATAGACATGATCAAATACAGGATCAGAGTGGATTTAGAACAAGAAACTTCACACACATGTTTTGAGGAGCCCTGCGACTTATTTAAACTTAAAGAAGAAGAGGAGGATATGTCACCTTTAATATGGTTTGATTTTGACTAGAATCAGTTTGAAGTGTAAATTTCGGGTCTGGTGTCGATCCTGCTACAATACAAAGGGTTAAGTGAGTTTTCTCCAGGACCCTCATGAACCACCTCTGTGATTTAATGAAACCTTCAGCCCCAGACATCCCCAGCAGAGGGCAGAGGTTAAAAGTCCACACCTCAAGCAGAGCTTTCTGGGCAATGTAGTTCACCTTCCAGGCTGCTGAGTGTTTTTGGTAGATTGAGGCGAAACAGAACGGAGACATGGTTGATTTTAATCTTCAGGGATCATTTGGGATTAAAAACTTTAAAAATGTCTTTTAAATGCATTCAAAGATTCAGAGAGGACACATCAGTCTTCTTCTTCTTTTAGGTTTAAAAATCTCACAGCGACTCATTCGTCCAAACAGTCAGGAAGCTGAACTCTTTAAATCCAGAAGTTTAATCTCTCATTTCATTCGCTCCTCGTTGACACGGGATCTTGAACGACGGGCTTCTGTTCAGTTTGATGTTTGAGTCCATGTGCTCGTCGATTGTGGAGGGGGGTTTATATTTGGAGGGAGTAGGGGTCGCAGGGGGGAGGGGTCCTGCTTTGCTCTGCTTCCTGCACTGGCTCTGAACTTTGTTGGAAATGAATAACGTGGGAGCAGAAACCAGAAACGGATTCTGACTCTGATGAGATGTAACTGTCTTTGTGTGTGTGTGTTTGTGTGTGTTTGTGTGTGTGTGTGTGTGTGTGTGTCCTCAGGCTCTCTGTGAGTCTCACCTCATTCTGTCGATGAGTTTTTGTTTTTGTCCTTTTTCTCTAATAAATGTTGTTTTTTTAATGTGTGACCTCCTGTGAGTAGATCCTGTGTCAGCAGCTGTGTCTTAAGTCCACACTAAACTCCACTACTAACATGCTCGGTTACCATGGAGACGTGAGGTTCATCTGAACTAGTAGAGCGTGACGTCCAAACTAACTTAAACATTGTGTCAGAGATTAGGGTTTGAACCCGATGTGACAAATCAGTGAGCAGGAGTGAAAACAAAGCCATCACCATGACAACCGGATTTTACAGAGGACGTCACACCTCCTACTGTAGGAGCTTTCTCAGCTGGTGAAACACCTGGAGAGCGTGAACCTGGTCCTGAATCAGAAATTATGTTTAGACTAGAGTAAGATTGAACACACACACACACACACACACACACACACACACACACACACACACACACACACACACACACACACACACACACACACACACACACACACACACAGCGTGAGTTTAAACTGTGATATGAAAATTTTTCAGGACGTTCTTTGAACAGCTCCCTTTAGAAAGTAATGAAGGGGGAGGAGTCACCTCCCGGCGTCTCTGTTCACAGACACAAGAATGCGTCATGACGTCAGAGAGCGAGGAACTTTAACGTGCTTCATGTCTGATAATCGTCCAATCAGAGAGCCTCACGCTGCTGTTTCTAAAAAAAACTGATAAAATCCTCTTTTTTTCAATGTTTGGATCAGTTTTTTTCCCCCCACATGATGATGTCACAGTTGTGACAGGGGTGTTGCCATGGTAACAGAGCTGAGGCTTATAGGTGCTGTTGTGTATCAACAGAGTGTCGGGTTTTTGAGGACTTCTTCTGTGAGAATAAAAAGGCTCCACCCCCCCTCACAGGTACACAAAAAAAGGTGAGAGACAGAGAGACGCCGTCGTGTGTCGCTCGTGGGGAGGAATCATGCAGAGCTGTGTGTGTGTGTGTGTGTGTGTGTGTGTGTGTTGTCTAAATTTGTTTTCTTTTGTCTTCATTATTTGACCCGCCTTCTTCATTTTCTCTCGTCCAATAGAATCATGTGTTCTCCCCCTCCGCTTCAGCTGTTAGCTCCTCCCCCTCCTCCTCCACACTCTCCCACGATTGGCCTGTGGATCTGAGGCTCCTCCCCCTTCCCGGCCCTGGACAGGACGTCCATCCACCGTCGCTGTAGCTCCTCCCCGTCGGCGCTGAAGTACAGGGTCAGGTGACTCTGGGAGATCTTGAAGGCGTGGCGTCGCTCCAGGCGGTCACATGACTCGGGAAGAGAGACCTCAAAGCCGATCAGAGGAACGCTGCGCTGCGCCTTCACGTCCTGGAGGGAAATACACGCCATCATGTTTATACAGCGAATCAGACATAATCTCCATCGTTCATTTCTGCCTGCTTCTCTGATTGGTCAGAATCTGTTCGTTTGTGGATGACTCACCTGTGGAGCCCCGTAGATGTAGAGAACGAGCGGCTCATTTTCAGGGATGACGAACCACGCCTTCTGCCAGCTCCGCCCCCCTCCCTTCTCCATGTGGTGAAGAAAACTACAAATCACACTGTTCTCTGCTGCCAGGGAGGCTTGTTTCTACGGCAACAAGAGACAAAAGAGTGATGTCATAAGTGCCGAAAAAAAGTATTTTATTAAATGAGAAACAAACAGAAATGAAACGATGATGTCACACTTACTTCCAGGATGGAGCGCCTCCTGGTGGAGATGCTGGTCAGCACGGCGGGCGAGGGCGACGCCCCCACGAGCGCCTCCTGGTGGAGATGCTGGTCAGCACGGCGGGCGAGGGCGACGCCCCCACCAGCATGGCGTAGCAGTCGACACAGACGCGGTTGGTTCGGTTGTTGTCGTACGACAGACGAGCGCGAAACTCTGAACATTTCCCACAAACCACCTGGAGACAACAAAACCGTCCAGTGAGCCGGGGCTAAACCCTGCTGTTGTCATGGCAACAACCGTGTCTGTCACTGGAAAGGTTAACTTTTAATGTCAGTGGTTAAGGAAACAAATAACGGAGGAAAAACTGCAGATTTCTGTAGATTTTCTGCAGATGTAGAGGATACTACACATATCCTCTGTTACCGTGGTAACTACAAATGTCAGCTGTTTTGAAGCCTAGTTATAAATTCATGTCAGACTGTCTGGGTCTGACTGAGTGTTCTGATTGGCTCAGCTCAGGTGATCTGACTACAGTTTGTCCTGATGAATGTAGCTTATTTAACATTCATGAAACTAACTGTTTGGTGGTAACCATGGAAACACACTAAGCAGCAGAGTGCAGGAGAATGTTTGGGTTGCTTGGCAACAGGTCAGCTTCAGTTAAGATGTGGAACTAGAAAACAAATCACAGTCTTCTAGAATTTGTTTTTTTGAGCTGTTGAATAAAAACAACATCACACTAAAGGTCGACATGTTGTTCTGAATATCATCACTGCAGGTACGTACGTGTCCGCAGGCTTTACAGTGGTGACGTCTCTTGGTGATGGAGTTGAACGGCTCCTGACACTTCATACACAGAGTGACTTCTTTCTCTCTGATCGGAGTCGGAGCTCGTTTTCCCAACTCCACACAGCTC
>NC_089206.1:910773-955773 GCF_963930695.1 Labrus bergylta
TGAGTATAGGACAGGTGAGTAGAGGACAGGTGTATAGAGGACAGGTGAGTAGAGCACAGGTGAGTAGAGGACAGGTGTATAGAGGACAGGTGAGTAGAGCACAGGTCAGTAGATGACAGGTGAGTAGAGGACAGGTGAGTAGAGCACAGGTCAGTAGATGACAGGTGAGTAGAGGACAGGTGAGTAGAGGACAGGTGAGTATAGGACAGGTGTGTAGAGGACAGGTGAGTAGAGGACAGGTGAGTATAGGACAGGTGAGTAGAGGACAGGTGTGTAGAGGACAGGTGAGTAGAGCACAGGTGAGTAGAGGACAGGTGTATAGAGGACAGGTGAGTAGAGCACAGGTCAGTAGATGACAGGTGAGTAGAGGACAGGTGAGTAGAGCACAGGTCAGTAGATGACAGGTGAGTAGAGGACAGGTGAGTAGAGGACAGGTGAGTATAGGACAGGTGTGTAGAGGACAGGTGAGTAGATGACAGGTGAGTAGAGGACAGGTGAGTAGAGGACAGGTGAGTAGAGGACAGGTGAGTTGAGGACAGGTGAGTACCAGGATGAGGTAGCGGTCCTGTGTGGTCCCGTTCTTATTGGACAGTTTCAGGATGTGTCCCTCTTTGATGAGCTCGTTTGTCGGGTTAACGATGTCTTCTTCTCCGCCCAACAACTCGTACACCTTCAACAACTTCCTCATCCGCTCCTGTGACACAGACAGGTAGAGACAGACAGACAGGTAGAGACAGACAGACAGACAGGTAGAGACAGACAGACAGGTGGAGACAGACAGGTAGAGTCAGACAGGTAGAGTCAGACAGGTGGAGACAGACAGGTAGAGACAGACAGACAGACAGGTAGAGACAGACAGACAGGTGGAGACAGACAGGTAGAGTCAGACAGGTAGAGTCAGACAGGTGGAGACAGACAGGTGGAGACAGACAGACAGGTAGAGACAGACAGGTAGAGTCAGACAGGTGGAGACAGACAGGTGGAGACAGACAGACAGGTAGAGACAGACAGGCAGAGTCAGACAGGTGGAGACAGACAGGTGGACAAAGACAGACAGGTAGAGACAGACAGACAGACAGGTCAAGTTGAATAAGTCTGTAGTGATAAAGTTTCTCACAGAGGAGAAATATGACACAACCAAACATCTGTAATCAGAGCTGGTTAATTAAAGACGGAGGGAAGGTTAATGACTGGGTGTGTGTGTGTGTGTGTGTGTGTGTGTGTGTGTGTGTGTGTGTGTGTGTGTGAAACTCTCACCATCTTCTTGATGGCAGCGTTGGAGTGTTCTGCTGCCGTGGCGATGAGTTCCAGAGACTCTGCAGAAAGAAACACCATGATCACATGATGAAGTGTGTGTGTGTGTGTGGTGTGTGTGTGTGTGTGTGTGTGTGTGTGTGTGTGGTGTGAGTGTGTGTGTGTGTGTGTGTGTGTGTGTGTGTGTACACACTTTGGGCGTCCCTGTAGTCAGGTGCGTCCTCCGGCAGACGGTGCAGGTAATCTTTGAGCAGCAGCTCGTAGCGAGGAATCCTCTGGACCGGCTCCAACATGTGATGCTGCAGAGTCAAGTTCCCACAGCGCTCCTCCCTCTGCACACACACACACACACACACACACACACACGCGCACACACACACACAGTGATTAACACACACACACAGTGATTAACACACACACAGTTATTAACACACACACACAGTTATGAACACACACACAGTTATTAACACACACACTCAGTTATTAACACACACACACACACACACACACACAGAGAGTTATTAACACACACACACAGTTATTAACACACACACACTCAGTTATTAACACACACACAGTTATTAACACACACACACAGTTATTAACACACACACAGAGTTATTAACACACACACACTCAGTTATTAACACACACACAGTTATTAACACACACACACACAGTTATTAACACACACACAGAGTTATTAACACACACACAGAGTTATTAACACACACACACTCAGTTATTAACACACACACAGTTATTAACACACACACACAGTTATTAACACACACACAGAGTTATTAACACACACACACACTCAGTTATTAACACACACACAGTTATTAACACACACACACTCAGTTATTAACACACACACACACAGTTATTAACACACACTCAGTTATTAACACACACACAGAGTTATTAACACACACACACACACAGTTATTAACACACACACACACAGTTATTAACACACACTCAGTTATTAACACACACACAGAGTTATTAACACACACACACACAGTTATTAACACACACACACACAGTTATTAACACACACTCAGTTATTAACACACACACAGAGTTATTAACACACACACACTCAGTTATTAACACACACTCAGTTATTAACACACACACAGAGTTATTAACACACACACACACAGTTATTAACACACACACAGAGTTATTAACACACACTCAGTTATTAACACACACACACTCAGTTATTAACACACACACAGAGTTATTAACACACACACACACAGTTATTAACACACACTCAGTTATTAACACACACACACTCAGTTATTAACACACACTCAGTTATTAACACACACACACAGTTATTAACACACACTCAGTTATTAACACACACACAGAGTTATTAACACACACACACTCAGTTATTAACACACACACACTCAGTTATTAACACACACTCAGTTATTAACACACACACACAGTTATTAACACACACACACAGTTATTAACACACACTCAGTTATTAACACACACACAGAGTTATTAACACACACACACTCAGTTATTAACACACACACACTCAGTTATTAACACACACTCAGTTATTAACACACACACTCAGTTATTAACACACACACACTCAGTTATTAACACACACTCAGTTATTAACACACACACACAGTTATTAACACACACTCAGTTATTAACACACACACAGAGTTATTAACACACACACACAGTTATTAACACACACTCAGTTATTAACACACACATTCAGTTATTAACACACACTCAGTTATTAACACACACACACAGTTATTAACACACACACAGTTATTAACACACACACACTCAGTTATTAACACACACACAGTTATTAACACACACACAGTTATTAACACACACACACACAGTTATTAACACACACACAGAGTTATTAACACACACACACTCCGTTATTAACACACACACACTCAGTTATTAACACACACACTCAGTTATTAACACACACACACTCAGTTATTAACACACACACACTCAGTTATTAACACACACACAGAGTTATTAACACACACACACTCAGTTATTAACACACACACACTCAGTTATTAACACACACACACAGTTATTAACACACACACAGTTATTAACACACACTCAGTTATTAACACACACACAGTTATTAACACACACACACACACACAGTTATTAACACACACACACAGTTATTAACACACACACAGTTATTAACACACACTCAGTTATTAACACACACTCAGTTATTAACACACACTCAGTTATTAACACACACACACAGTTATTAACACACACACAGTTATTAACACACACTCAGTTATTAACACACACTCAGTTATTAACACACACACACAGTTATTAACACACACACAGTTATTAACACACACTCAGTTATTAACACACACACACAGTTATTAACACACACTCAGTTATTAACACACACACAGAGTTATTAACACACACACACTCAGTTATTAACACACACACACACAGTTATTAACACACACTCAGTTATTAACACACACACACAGTTATTAACACACACACAGAGTTATTAACACACACACACTCAGTTATTAACACACACACACTCAGTTATTAACACACACTCAGTTATTAACACACACACACAGTTATTAACACACACACAGTTATTAACACACACTCAGTTATTAACACACACTCAGTTATTAACACACACACACAGTTATTAACACACACACAGTTATTAACACACACTCAGTTATTAACACACACTCAGTTATTAACACACACACACAGTTATTAACACACACTCAGTTATTAACACACACACAGAGTTATTAACACACACACACTCAGTTATTAACACACACACACACAGTTATTAACACACACTCAGTTATTAACACACACACTCAGTTATTAACACACACAGTTATTAACACACACACTCAGTTATTAACACACACACAGAGTTATTAACACACACACACTCAGTTATTAACACACACACACAGTTATTAACACACACTCAGTTATTAACACACACACACAGTTATTAACACACACTCAGTTATTAACACACACACAGTTATTAACACACACACACACAGTTATTAACACGCACACACACAGTTATTAACACACACACACACACACAGTCATTAACACACACACACACACACACACACACACACACACACACACACAGTCATTAACACACACACACACACAGTCATTAACACACACACACACACACACACACACACAGTCATTAACACACACACACACACACAGTCATTAACACACACACACACACACACACACACACACACACACACACAGTCATTAACACACACACACACTGACCTGGATCTCCTGGATGATGCTCTTGAACGGCGCTGACCTCTGACCCCAGGTGTTCAGCAGCTCCATGGCGTGGTCGAAGTTCTTCACGTACTCGCCATACATCTTCAGGAAGGGCGCCAACTTCTGCAGGATGTCCCCGATACGAGGGTTCACCTCCCTGCACAGAGGGGGGGAGACAGGTGAGAGAGGAAGAGGAGGAGGAGGAGGAGGAGGAAGAGGAGGAGGAGGAGGAAGAGGAGGAGGAGGAGGAGGAGGAAGAGGAGGAGGAGGAGGAGGAGGAGGAGGAGGAGGAGGAGGAAGAGGAGGAAGAGGAGTAGGAGGAGGAGGAGGAGGAAGAGGAGGAAGAGGAGGAGGAAGAGGAGGAAGAGGAGGAGGAGGAGGAGGAGGAGGAGGAAGAGGAGGAGGAAGAGGAGGGAGGAGGAGGAAGAGGAGGAAGAGGAGTAGGAGGAGGAAGAGGAGGAGGAGGAGGAGGAAGAGGAGGAGGAAGAGGAGGAGGAGGAGGAAGAGGAGTAGGAGGAGGAAGAGGAGGAAGAGGAGGAGGAAGAGGAGGAGGAGGAGGAGGAGGAGGAGGAGGAGGAAGAGGAGTAGGAGGAGGAAGAGGAAGAGGAAGAGGAGGAGGAAGAGGAGGAGGAGGAAGAGGAGGAGGAAGAGGAGGAGGAGGAGGAGGAAGAGGAGGAAGAGGAGTAGGAGGAGGAAGAGGAGGAGGAGGAGGAGGAGGAGGAGGAAGAGGAGGAAGAGGAGGAGGAAGAGGAGGAAGAGGAGTAGGAGGAGGAAGAGGAGGAAGAGGAGGAGGAAGAGGAGGAGGAGGAGGAGGAGGAGGAAGAGGAGGAGGAAGAGGAGGAAGAGGAGTAGGAGGAGGAGAAGGAGGAAGAGGAGGAGGAGGAGGAGGAGGAGGAGGAGGAAGAGGAGGAGGAGGAGGAGGAGGAGGAGGAAGAGGAGGAGAGGAGTAGGAGGAGGAAGAGGAGGAGGAGGAGGAGGAGGAGGAGGAGGAGGAAGAGGAGGAAGAGGAGGAGGAGGAGGAGGAGGAGGAGGAAGAGGAGGAAGAGGAGTAGGAGGAGGAAGAGGAGGAGGAGGAGGAGGAAGAGGAGGAGAAGAGGAGGAGGAGGAGGAGGAAGAGGCGGAAGAGGAGTAGGAGGAGGAAGAGGAGGAAGAGGAGGAGGAAGAGGAGGAGGAGGAGGAGGAGGAGGAGGAAGAGGAGGAAGAGGAGTAGGAGGAGGAAGAGGAGTAGGAGGAGGAAGAGGAAGAGGAGGAGAAGAGGAAGAGGAAGAGGAGGAGGAAGAGGAGGAGGAGGAAGAGGAGGAGGAAGAGGAGAGGAGGAGGAGGAGGAAGAGGAGGAGGAAGAGGAGGAAGAGGAGTAGGAGGAGGAAGAGGAGAGGAGGAGGAAGAGGAAGAGGAAGAGGAGGAGGAAGAGGAGGAGGAGAGGAGGAGGAGGAGGAGGAGGAGGAAGAGGAGGAAGAGGAAGAGGAGGAAGAGGAGGAGGAGGAGGAAGAGAAGGAGGAAGAGGAAGAGGAGGAAGAGGAGTAGGAAGAGGAGGAGGAAGAGGAGGAAGAGGAGGAGGAGGAGGAGGAGAAGAGGAGGAGGAGGAAGAGGAGTAGGAAGAGGAGGAGGAAGAGAAGGAGGAAGAGGAAGAGGAGGAAGAGGAGGTGGAAGAGGAGAGAGGAGTAGGAGGAAGAGGAGGAAGAGGAGGAGGAAGAGGAGGAGGAGGAAGAGGAAGAAGAGGAGGAGGAGGAAGAGGAGGAGGAAGAGGAGGCTCCTCACCACTCGTCCATGCGTTTCTGGAGTGCGGGCAGCAGGAACTGTTGGTGGAAAGCGTAGATCGAGCAGATGTTGGAGAAGATTCCTTGAACGACGTCACACGGGAACGAGGAGCGACACCGCGCCTCCTCCAGGAGTCGACCACAGAACACCTACAGGAGGAGAATCATCACACATCAACGTCTCACACCTTCCCTCAGCTGCAGGCTGTTAAAAACACACTGACAGGTTTCCATGGCAACAGAGACACGACTCTCTCTCACCTGGTCGAGGAGGTGGAGCTTGGAGACGTAGGCGGTCTCTGTCTGCAGCAGCTCGTTGGCGATGTTGAACACTCTCTGCTGGACGGAGAGCTGCAGGGACAAAAAGGTTTTACAACACATTCTACACACCTCTACGCTTCTACACAACAGTCCTGTCTCACCTCCACTGAGTCCTGTCTCTCTGTTTTCGGGGGCGGCAACACCAGCGTAAGCTCCGCCTCCTCCTCCTCCAGATCACTATCTCCCTCCTCTGAGAAGTCCCTCCGCCTTCTGGCTCCGCCCCTCCCCTCTCCTCCCTCCTCCCCCTCGCCTCCCTCCCCAGCGTACGAGGACGAGCTGGAGAGACGGGGCAGGAGGGCGGGGCTGCAGGGGTAGACCACGCCCCCATCCTCCACGCCGGCGAAGCAAAGTTCCTCGCTGTGCGACGGGGAGCTGATGCTGTCGATTCCACTGTCCCGATTGGCCAGCTTCCCGTCCGTCTGCGAGGAGGGGAGGGACAGACGCTCGGAGGGGATCTCCGATTGGTCGAGCGGCTGCGGCGGCTGTTGTTGCTCCCTCATCTCCACGGCAACCACGTCGTCCTCAAGGTGTTTCTCCGAGGCGCTGTAACCCGACTCCATGGAGAGGCGCTTCTGATGGAGGTCGTCGCGGCACGCCGCCGCCAGCTCTTCATCGTCGTCACTGTCATCGTCATCTTCATCGTTATGATCCTCGTCATCCTCATTGGGATGTAGGTCGCCCTCCTCGCCGCCGCCACCCTTCACTGTGATGTCATCATGACACGGGGGCTCAGGCGGCAGCTCCTCAGCGGGTGGGGGAGGGGCTGCTGATGATGATGGAGGAGATGAAGGTCGGGAGGACGGGAGTTCAGGGAGGCGGGGACACAAAGCTCCCCCGGTGATGTCAGGAACCATGATGATCTGCTCCCTGCGCACACACACACACACACACACACACACACACACACACACACACACACACACACACACACACACACACACACACACACACACACACACACACACACACACACACACACACACACACACACACACACACACACACACACACACACACACACACACACACACACACACACACCTGTAAATATCTCCATAAAGGATTACTGGATGACATCACTTCTCGATGGACCAATCAGAACTCACCGTTCAAACTTCTCGATGAGTGACAGGACACAGGAGGGGGAGGCGGTGCCATCAGTGCGGTTGGGGGGACTTCGACCTCCCCGGGGATCAGCTGGTAGGGGTCTGCATGGTGGGGTAGGGGGGAGGGGCTTCTCAGGTGCCCGTGGGCGTGGCCTGGACACTCCCGCCTGCTGCTGGAGGTGGGGGGGCTTCGGTGGGACTGTGGAGGGTTCAGGTTCATTAACACATTAACGCTACTGGATATTTAAAAAAACAAATTGTAAATGTTGAAGTTTAAATAAAGTTGTCACCCTGCGGTTTCGGCCCCGGCAGCGGCACTCTCTTGCTCGGTGGCGTTATCGTGGTAGCGTGTCTTTCCGGCGGCCCCGTGTTGTTCACCAGGAGCAGCCCACCGGCAGAGCTGCGGCGCTCTGTTAGCTCAGCCCCTCCGTCCGGGGAGGCGGGGCCTGAGGAGTAGGAGCTGGGCCCCGGGTCAGAGAGCGCTTGTTGGGGGGTGTCGGCATCCAGCGCCACCTTGTGGCCACAAGGCGAGCAGGACGGCTCCAGAGAGAGACTCTTCGTCAGCAAACTGGGACTGGAGGAGGAGGGACCTGGGGGGGGGAGGCGGGGGGACAGGTCACATATTGATCATCTCATGTCTCATGCCTCGAGAAACGGCGTCCCTGAGTGGGCGGAGTCTCTATTCCCCCATTGGGCAGAGACAATGTTTAGAGAGGGAGGGGCTATGAAACATGTTTGAGCCTCTGAGTGAAATGTAAACAAGCTGCAGGAGTTGTCGTCCTGTCAGTGTGAACACAGAGCTGAGAACAACAGAGGGAGTCTGACTTCACTCTCTCAGATCTGATATTTAATGTTTAAAATGTCTCATTTAACAGTTTGAGTTACTTTATATTATTATTATTATTATTATTATTATTATTATTATTATTATTATTATTATTATTATTATTATTATTATTTAACATCGTCATGTTTTTGTCTTTTAACCTCTGAACCCGAAACCAAGCAGACAGACGGTTAGACTGTGGTGAGTCGAAGTAAACTAATAATAATAACAGCTTACACACACACACACACACACACACACGCTCAGACACACACACACACGTGCTCAGACACACACGCTCAGACACACACACACTCAGACACACATGCTCAGACACACACACACACACACACACACACACACACACACACACACACACACACACACACACACAGACACACTCACACACGTTCAGACACAGACACACACGTGCTCAGACACACACACACTCAGACACACATGCTCACACACACACACACACACTCAGACACACACGCTCAGACACACACACACACACACACACACACACACACACACACACACACACACACACACACGCTCAGACACACACACACTCAGACACACACACACTCAGACACACACACACATGCTCAGACACACACACTCAGACACACACACACATGCTCAGACACACACACTCAGACACACACACACACACACACACACACTAATAGCTTCCACATGAGGACAGAAATAACCTCCACATGGAGAAAGGAGCACATATTTGCGGTCTGTCACGGCTGCAGCTCATTGGTTGAGCCTCAGCGCTTCCTGACAGCTGATTGGCTGATATGAATCATTTAAAAGGTCAGATTTAAAGCGAACTCTGTAGTAACACAGTTATTTTTCTGCTCAGGACGTTTGTGTTGTGAACTTACAACGGAAACTACAACTCCCAGGCGGCTTTGCAACATGACCGCGCACAGAGACTCAAAGCACTGTTTAAAATCACAGAGCTTTGTTCAGTTTATAAACTATCAATAAGAAAATCAACCATAATGATTTTCACAGGATATAAAATAATCAGAAACTATATTGAAGTCGTCACCACATTGTTTTTTAAAACCAGAAGCGACCATATTTGGGCAGGCGGATGGATTTGTTTCCTTTCTTGTCTCAGACAGATTCATTATTTATAAGAATCAGAATCTAAGGTTGTCAAAACTTTACAATACCACGTGTTCTACAACGATACAAAAGTACAGAAATTTGAAATAAAAAAACACAGATCTTCAGTTGTATTTGTAACGCAGAGAGAGGACCAATAGGAAAGGAGCCCCTCGGTCCTCTCCAGCTCTACCCTATCTTCCAAATGTGCCAAAAAAAAAAAAGAAACAAATCAATTTAGACAATGTGCATGAGTTTTCTTGCAATTTTTGAAAAAAATAAAAACAAGAAATGACCCAATATTTGGGTATCCAGGACTTTTGTTGCTATGGTTACAAACAGGTATTAACATCGTCATCATATCGAAGTTTAAAAGAAACCTGTTCTCTGCACTGCACCAACATCAGCTGTGGATAAACTTATTGATTATTGATCTGAAGGATCCTCTGATACTGACACCAAACAACAACATCTCATCTGCTCCCACACACTCTATATAAATATGGACGTCAGCCTGAGGGACGTCACACGTTAGTTTCTGAAGGGCTGTTTCTGAAGCTTATCCATGGTGGTTGCCATGTTGGAAATACTGACTCTATTAACCTCCTGATAAACGGCTACAAAGTCAGATCCATCACGCTCCTAACTGTGCTTAACTCTTATCCTTCATCAAATCCTAACGTGTGTGTTATTAAAAAGTCCAACCCCCGTACATTGGAAACAATAAACACCAAAATCTGCTTCTAGGTCTTCTACAGACTGCCTCAAGTGGACACTCGAGGAACTGCAGTTTTATGCACTTCTGCAATATCTTCATTGTTCAACACTGGATGTCCTGCTCGTCTGCTCCCTGAGACCGAACGCTAACCTCGACATCAGAGAGGACACAGGCCATCTGATTGGTCAGAGCACATGTGGGGGTTAAAATAATTATTTACTGATTTAAAAATATCTTCAAGCGCCAAAAAAACCTCAGAAAACAACAGCAGCAAATGAATAGTATGGAAATCAATTATTTAAACAAAACAACTAATCAACTTCAACAAACAGGAAGCTGTGTGTGTGTGTGTGTGTGTGTGTGTGTGTGTGTGTGTGTGTGTGTGTGTGTGTGTGTACAGATGTGAACATGATGGGAGAGGTCATGGGAAAACATCAACAGGCTAATGTAAAGCAGATGGTGTGTGTGTGTGTGTGTGTGTGTGTGTGTGAGTGAGTGTGTGTGTGTGTATGTGGTCTAATAACAGCCGTCTGCATTAAACGGTAAGTTAAACAGATTTTCTTCGGCTCAGTTGGATTTATTCTCCTCTGAGTCGTCAGTGTTTCAGTCTGACTCAACAAACTACATTACCCAGAATCCCTCTGAGGACCGAACCCCCCATCACATCCTGTAAATAATGGTGAGTTCCTTTGATCTCGGAAGTCAGAAAATCCAAGTTTCCAGGTCAACTCGGGTGTGACATCATTCCCAGCTGCTGTTTATGAGACCATAAAGTAGGAGCGCTCCCCCCCTTAACGTTTTCCCGACAGCGTGAGTCCAATTGTTCTGATGACGCGCTTGATGACAATTCAGAAATGGCAGCGCACATGGTGATCAGGTTTTCGGTGGATGGTACGTTATTATGTTTTTGTCCTTTTTTTTAATCGTACCTTTGGGTGAAAAAGTAAACGCTGTTCTTTGGTCGTGCAGATGTAACTTCCCTTACGGCGAGCCAGAAGGAGAACAAGCGACCCCCATGATGAAGCGATACAGAGATGGTGTGGTAGTGAGTTCTTACGGTAGCTAGGCTAGTAGTTTCCCTCTGCTTCCAGTCTTTATGCTAAGCTAGGCTAACCACATCCTGTTTGGACACACAGACTGAAAAACTGAGATTCATCTGAAAAATTCAAAGTGTAGAGACGAGAAGGGGAAAGAACATGACAGACTTAACGGCTTAACTGTCACCTTGAAACACACACACACACACACACACAGACGAGTGACAGTGATGTAGGCTGAGCTGCAGAGAGTCTCCAGAAACAGAACAGAATGAAACGGAGGCGTGCAGCAGAGTGAAGCAGGAAATATGATCTTCTATGTACACCATATTCCACATATTCTAAGGTTGTCGAGATTTTCACTACAATCTGTCACAAAAGATTTAACAAAAACCAGCCCATCTCTTTCATAACACAGGTGAGTAGGAGAGGAATGAATCCATCAAGAATTGGAGACAAACTCCTGCACACTCGCTTTATTGAACAAATGCATTGGCAACATTTCAGCATCACAGCATTTCTTAATTCTTTGTAAAATGTAGACAGTGTGCACGAGTCTGACTGAAAATAATGTTTGGTGATTAAAAACAATGGATTAAAAAATATTTGGTGTCTAGGGTGCAGACTCGGACAGTTATTTTAAAGAGGACATATGATCCCCCTCCTCCACCTTTTCAAACAGTCCTCTGTGGTCTAAATGAAACATCTGTGCTGTGCTTTGGTCAGAATATAACATGAATCAAGCACCAGAGGAGGTTTGTGACCCTGTAGAAACCAGCTCTCTCAGAACGCTCCGTTTTGGTGTGTGTGTCTCTTTAAATGCAATGACCCCCCCCCCCCTGAGTTTTCCCCGTAGACATCACTCCTCTGTAGAGAATGAAAACGGAGGACCTGAACAAAAGTTTTGCTCTAGTCATGGGTGGAGATACCAGGGGAGAGGAGGGGATTTCTTTTTCCCAGAATCCCACTGTGACATCACAAGGAGAGTAAATTTGTAACGGAGCACTTTTCTCTGTGTTGTAAGACTTATGCAGACCACAAACAAAGGACTGGATGGGTTTATTTCACATTTTGTGGGTCAGTAGAAACTCAGGTTACCCACTGAACATTTCAGTCGTCTCATTTGCACGGCTGAAAATTCAACAAATAAACTCGCTGAGATTAGATTTTTTGCAGCTTGGCGCCTGTTTTTTGACCTCTAAACATCTTTCTCCTTAACAAAATCCACTGCAGCGGCTCGAAATCTTTTTGTAAGAAAAATAAATTAAGGGAAATCAGTGAAACCTTATTCTTAAAATGTGTGAGAGGAGAGCAGGAGGTCTAGAAGTTCAGTTCAGTGTCAGGAGGTTCTCCAGGTTCTGCTGATGAAGTTCTCATCAGCCTGGCGGTCACTGAGGTCGCTCAGGAGGACGTAAACTCTGTTGAGGGTCGTCCTCATCCTGAACAGAGTTTTATCACCATGAAGGAGATCAGAGGGATCCTGGAGAACATTTAGTTCTCAGGAGGTTCTGGGTGAATGAGAAGGTTCTAGACTCGAGGAACTTTATACACTAAGGGCGGTTTCATATTAGGAACCAAATCCTGGACCAAGTCTGGTTCATTTGATCAGTGTGAACACAAATGTACACAGGTACTAGGAACGGTTCTCTCTCTCATGATTTACTTTACAAAATGATTCTGTAGACACAGTCTGACTGAAAGATTCCTTTAGGGGCTCAAACCCGCTTGTCAGTGTGGTTTGGCCTTTCAAAGTTTTTTTTTATCAACAAGGGGAGGTGACTGGAGCTGCATCATGTTGGTTGTTTTGTTTGTGTAGTTCTGTCTTGTAACATTTGCACAGTTTTTGTCTCGTCTGGTATCTTCTCACCTCTTTCATTTTCTGTCTTGTTGAAGCCGAAATGCTTCCACACCTCTGATTTAAAAGACGGTGGTGTGTCCTCATTTTCTAAATCTCGCTCTACAGCTGCTGACGCTCACCATATTCATTAATGCTAGCGATCTTTATTCTGCTGGTATCTTCACACTGCATGTAAATTTACCTGAAATGAGCGTGATCTAGAAACACAGTTAAGCAGTGAGTACAGTATGTTATTCTTCTTTTCTCTAGTCCCTCAATTAAACAACTTTTATACACAAGGGGAGGAGTCAGCCGGCCGTCCCGGCGATGTAAACAAAGTGAAGATAGGACTCTGAAAACTCTGAAAACATCACAGACAGTGGGACTCGGGTGTTACACCCATTGTAGACAGTCATGACTCACAGAGTTATTTTCAGAGGATATACTTGATTTCTACATTTAAGTGTGAAAAATCTCATTTAAAGACTTTAAGGGGTACCGTACCCAACTCCGCTTGAAGAGGAGTTCTCAGGCTTGATTCATGTGTACTCGAGTATGGTCTGCAGGAGATGTGTACCTGGGCGGTAGAGCTGGCGGCATTTTTTTTGACAACATTCATCAGCTGTACGTTAGAGACGCTTAAATAACAGAACATACGCTTTGAAATGTTTCACTCGATATCCCATTATCACATCACCGCTTATCGATGACGCGCATCACAACGATCCGCAGCTGCAGAAAAATGTCAAAACGACTGCATAAGAAGCTTCAGTTTCTGTTGATGCTGATGCAGTTGTTTTGCCTATTTGCAGCAAGTTTATGTCTTTGCATTTGCTGTAGTAGTTTGCATTTGCTTTTGAATGTGCAGCGTTTCTAAATGTGTTTTTCTAAATGTATGTCGTTTCATCAGTTGCTGAGTGTTTGACCCCTACCGGCCACCGTAGATAACGCATCAAAAAGCCGTACATATACCGGAGCTGCCAATCAGAGTATCGTCTCTGTGTGGGAAACACCGGTGGTCGTTTGTGCTATGGAAGGATTGGAGGTGTGGTCATAGTGATATCTCAGGGGTGGCCAAGGCGGGGATGGAGGGGCCCGATCTGAGATCTGTTCATGGGGCACAGAAATCCTGGAGACGCCCCTGTTAGCATGTTAACACACGAATATGCTAAATGATCTTTTTTAACATCATGTGAACAAACTGAGGGATTAGAGTCTGTCATGTTCTTCAGATGAATCACAGAACAACTGAAGGTTTGATTTGACAAGCACAGACCACCAGACTGACACACTCGGTCTGCTCACACCCGATCAGCCCTGATGGACTGGAGGAGATGCTCTGTGTCAGGGTGGATCTGGATCTTTAATTTGTCTGTCTGACAACAGACCAGACCAACAGATCTGATCCTAATGTGATCGAGACCTACAGAGATCCTGCAGCATGCTGCAGAGACCAGCACCACGGGGGTTAACATGTGTGTATCTGTGTGGAGGAGGGGGTGTGTCCGTCTGTCTGCAGAATCATACCAACACCACACACACACACACACACACACACACACACTGACAGCTCCTTCTTCCTGCTGTTCATCCACATCAGCCTCCAATCAGAATCCACGCTCAAAATCGATGGATTAGGAGTCAATCCACACACACACACACACAGACACACACGCACACACACACACACAGTGTTGAAGCTGCTTGTCATGTATTTGCTGCCGAAATAAAAACGTGCAGACAGCACGATCGAATACTTAATATTCGATCATTCAAATACTCGATCAGCTGATCGGGTCTTTAATAATCGATTAGCAGTTTGTCCCCTCTCGTTGTGCAGAGGCTCACAGCTGGCAGACCCGCAGTATCGCAGCCATACTAGCCTACATTCACTGCGGCGAGATGTCGGTCAGTGTGTGCGCGTGCGCGACAGCCTGTGCGAGCTCGCGGACCTCATCCCCCCCCCCCCCCCCCATCATCATTACAGAACCACATCAGCATCTTCTGCATGAAGAAAATACAAAAATGAGACGAGATGACACGAGGCTGTGTGTGTGTGTGTGTGTGTGTGTGTGTGCGTGCGTGTGCGTGTGCGTGTGCGCGCTGCAGGCTCACCTCTGCTCAGGCTGCTTCTGTCCATGTACATCGCGCAGCAAAATACAAATCCGGTCATTAAAGAATCCGTCGGTGCGGGGAGAGAGCGGCTCTCCCGGTCCACAGCACGGAGAAGAAACCGGGTCAGACTCACACACACGCTCGCTGACACACACACACACGCTGACACACACACACGGCGAGGCACGGACCGAACCGGAGAGGAACGGTTCGGACTCCCTCTCTCTCACACACACACACACACACACACACACACAGCGACGGTCCAGAGGCTGACAGACCGACGAGCTGCTGCTGCCAACCGACAGAGAGAGAGATCCACTCGGTTTGATTCAGAGGGCTGCCCGGTGTGAGAGCGGGGGGGCGGGGGCGGCAGAGAGAGAGAGAGAGAGAGAGAGAGAGAGAGAGAGAGAGAGAGAGGGATGGTGTAGCTACTTCTCTATCTCTCCTCCATTTTGGTTTCCTTGACAACAAATTAGGGAAAGCCAGGTTTTTTTTTTTTGGGGGGGGGGGATCAGTGTAAATCTGATCCCACTGACAAACAGAAGAAATGTGACATGTGACCTACATTCAACCATGAAGGTATAAAACCTGTTCATGGATCAGACTGAAGACTGACTCCTCCTCCCTCAATATGTGGGTTTAGACGGTTTAACTGAAGGGGGGGGGGGGGGGGGGGGGCACAGTTCATCAAAAATGTCACTTCCTTATCCGTTAATCTGTGTAATAAGACTTTGACTTATAACAGTTAATTCTGTCAACATGAAACTTAAAGGAGCAGTATGTAACTCTGACACCTAGTGTTTAAAATGTGTACTGCAGTCTAAATTCTAAACATTGTAGAGAGCTGTCTCCCCCCACGCCCTCCTCTCTTAACACTCCAAGGAGAGAGAGAGAGACAGGTGAGCAGAGAGAGAGACAGGTGAGCAGAGAGAGACACGGGTGAGCAGAGAGAGAGACGAGCAGAGAGAGACGGGTGAGCAGAGAGAGAGACAGGTGAGCAGAGAGAGAGACAGGTGAGCAGAGAGAGAGACGGGTGAGCAGAGAGAGAGACGGGTGAGCAGAGAGAGAGACGGGCAGAGAGAGACAGGTGAGCAGAGAGAGAGACGGGTGAGCAGAGAGAGAGACGGGCAGAGAGAGACAGGTGAGCAGAGAGAGAGACGGGTGAGCAGAGAGAGAGACGGGTGAGCAGAGAGAGAGACGGGTGAGCAGAGAGAGAGACGGGTGAGCAGAGAGAGAGACAGGTGGCCCTCTAACAGTCTCTCTATGAATCATCATAAAAACATTTAATCTGTCTCTGCTCTAAATGGAGAGATTTACCTCCAATTTCCCGAGAGCCCGACCATCTGCCACACACACACACACACACACACACACACACACACACACACACACACACACACACACACACACACACACACACACACACACACACACACACACACACACACACACACACACACACACACACACACACACACACACACACACACACACACACACACACACACACACACACACACACACACACACACACACACACACACACACACACACACACACACACACACACACACACACACACACACACACACACACACACACACACACACACACACACACTCCTCTCTGTTTGTTTGTTTATCAGATGTTTCAGTTTATTTGTTCACGTTACTCTTTCTTGTTTTGAAGATTCTGTTCTCAGCTACATTTTCATTCTACTTCCTGTTTCTGTTAAGAGCATCCAGCACACAGGAAGTGGATGTTACCATGACATCATTCAAAGGTTATGTGCCCTTCAGCCTTAGCTTTGACACTTTTTTTTAGTTTTCGGAGCCTCAAGTGACCACATTTGGAGAAGAGGGCGGCGCTCCAGGAATGCTCTGCCCTCTTCTCCAAATATGGTCACTTCCTTAGATAAAACATTCTTACAGAAAACCTGAACAGTCGTCTACTGAGAGCTTCTTTTAGTGCAAAGAAAACATTTTCAGGTTGCCTTGGTAGCCACTGGTCAACCCCAGGTAGCCCCGCCCCCACCCTGACCCCGCCCCCTCTTTCTGGTCTCTGTGGCTCTAAACGGGCCATCAAGTCATTAGAAGCATGTAAATTAATTTAACTGATGAGTCGGGACATTTCATCGTAGACTTCTATCAATCAGCTGTTCTAAAGATGTGTTGATTTATCTAACTCCACCCCACAGCCTGCTCACCACATGAACAAAAACGCCCCTGTTATGGAACTGCTGTCCTGTAGGGACGAGCAAATCAAACGCACCCCTTCAGTGGTTCCTGAAGTGTCTGAGCTGACATTTAGTTTTAACTCCACCCGGCTCTGTCTGTCTCTGGGGCCGGAAAACAAACGCACACAAACACTTCTAACACATCTGAGTGATGGAAAAACAAACACACCCTTTATCTTCAGACACGGGAGGAGATAAAACTACAGTCTGACCTCTGATCACACACACACACACACACACACACTCACACACACACTCACTCCCCTCCCCCTACAGCAACAGTGAGCGACCCAGTGACCCAAAGAGAGACAGGCTCTCTCTCGTCCATCCCCCTGGGACATCTATAAATGCTGAGGGAGAGAGAACGAGAGAGAGAGGGGAGTGTGAGTTTTAAGTGTGTGTGTGTGTGTGTGTGTGTGTGTGTGTGTGTGTGGCCTTGAAGTGACTTTGAATAGAGTTCAGCTGTCGGGGAGGATGTTAACAGTTTGATGTCACAGCTGAAAGAAGTATTAATTTCTATTTTTCCTGTCGGGGGGGCGGGGCAGACAGGAAGTGGGAGGAGCTACAAGGCTCTGGATAATTAACAACAAATGTGTCCGCCCCCGACAGAAAAACTGTTAACTCTGGAAAAAGCAGCAGAAACAGTAAAAAGTCTGAACAACACTGAGCAGAAACACAGAGACTCTAAATCCAAAAGTAGATATGACCTCTAGATCTCTGATATGACCTCTAGATCTCTGATATGACCTCTAGATACACCTGTGGAAACTCCAACGCCGTTTATACACCTGTAGAAACTCAAGAAACAACAAAAGAAACCGTTTATACACCAGCAGAAACTGGACAATCTGATGATCCTTCCAGAAACACGAGTAGAAGCTCGCGTCGACTTAACATTTGGAAGGCGCGTTTACCCGAGCCGACGGCCTCCGTCCTCGTCCTTGTTTGGAGGTGCACGTGAAGTGACGTTTGACGGTTAACTTCGCACTGCATTGTGGGTGTTATAATACAACTAATTTTCTGAAATGATGCATCCGATCCATACTGCTCAAAACCAGGAAGTTAGCATCCATGCTGAAATGTTCAGATTACTGAGGTGGAGCCAAACAATGACCACTGAACGACCACGAGGGTTCAGTCTACTGAACAGCACGCACTCCATACTGAATTGTTGCATTATGGGAAAGGGCCCAGTGGACACTCTGGCCTGTTTGGTTGGCTCTTCTTTGCTCTCGTGTTGCAGGTGAGAGCTCCGGGGCCCGATGCTCCGAGTCACTCGTTCTGTTGATGCACGGGTTCAGTGGAGCTACAGTTACAGCCCGATTAGGCCATTAAGGGTCCCGTTTCCTCCTGGCGTTTTTACGTGCTATAAATACTTGAATAAAGCGCTGAGAATAAAAGCGCTGCACGTGCGTCTTGTCTCTATGACAACGGTCTCTTGACATCGGCTGCTGTATGACCAACACTGCTCCGTTGTTTTATATCTAAGATTATCTTTTTCCCTTCACTATGAGCATCTTAGGGCGGCAGTAGCTCAGTCTGTAGGGACTTAGGTTCGGAACCAGAGGGTCGCCGGTTCAAGTCCTGGTGCGGACCAAATATGGAAGTTGGGCTGGTAGTTGGAGAGGTGCCAGATCACCTCCTGAGCACTACCGAGGTGCCCCTGAGCAAGGCACCAAACCCCCTCCCCACCACCAGCTCAGGAGCACCCGCCCGGGGCACTCTGACATCTCTCCATTAGTGCATGTCCATAGGATCCTGTTTGTGTGTGTTCATGCTCATTAAACAGAGTAAAGCTGAATTTCCCCTCGCAGGATTAATAAAGTATATATTATCATCAGGGTGTGTAGGTGTGACCTGCGGGGTAAAAGAGCTTTGAGGAGTCAGAAGACTAGAAGAGAAATATACAAGCTCCAGTAGATGGTAGAGACAGATGGTAGAGTCTGCATCAGCATTCACTAACCCCATTCAAACACATTCACAACCCAGAGCACCTCGGGGTGCCCGAGGACACATCGGACATGTAGCTGCAGGAGCTGGGGATTGAACACATCACCTTCCGGTTGACAGACAATCGACTCTACTGGACCACACTTGTAGGCACTGCGACTTCTACGCTCGTTATACTACTGGTTTCCGATTTCCCACATTCTGTGCTTGTTTGTTTGTGTACAGGTAACCATAGAGACTGAAACTGAACATATTTTTGTTGTTGTTGTTAGAGCTGATGAATACTGAGCAGCAGTTTTTATTAAACTGGCTTTGCTTCTTTCAGCAGAATTTTGGATATATGGCGGTGATACTGGAAATGTTGTAAAGGCAGGAAATTTGATGCTACCCAGCGGACCAATCAGATGCAAGCATCGTTTGACATGTATAGTTAAGATTTTTGAAGAGGTGCACGTCAGGCTACGTGAAAGAAAAAAACAAAAGACAGACTATTATAGACACTAGATTAGTTTCTCTTTCTAAATCTTTTTTCTCTTCGTACCTTTTCTTTGGATTTTTATTTATTGTTATTTTATTTCAAATGTTGTGTGTATTCTTGTATGTTTAAAAAATTATATATAAAAATGTGCCAGGATGAACAAAATATGTAATGAAATATGACAACTTGTAAAACAGCCTGCAATAAAGTATTAAAAAAAAAAGAAAAAAAAGAAAAAAAAAGATAGAGAGGCTGCAGTTCTCTTACCTGTCCTGTGGGGGGCACTGCGTTGCTGCGGTGGAGTGGGGGGGCTGAGGTGGTAGGAGAACCTCAGGGTGCTGAACTGACTGGAGAAGGAGGAAGGAGGGGGGGGGAGGAGGAGGAGGAGGAGGAGGAGGAGGGGGGAGGCTGAACCCGAGCAGGGAGCTGCGAGGTCGGTTCAGCTGCATCCCCTCACCTGCACAGGTACACTACACCACAGCACACCCCGCGTCAGTCCATCATCGTGTTCCTCTGACACTCTTATTGTGAAAGTTTTGAAATCAGGGTTCATCAGCAGGTCAAAGTTCACTCAAGAGTCAGTCCTCCCCCCTCCTCACCCATCCCTCTCTCTCCATCACTCCGTCCGTCAACAGAGTCGGCCTCACATGATTCAAAAAGATGAAACACGAGGTCACGCTGATCTCAGGTCAGAAGGTCCTGAAGGGTTCCTCCCGTCGGACTCAAACTGATGCAGTCCGCCACGTTTCATCGAACCCAAACTTTCCTCCTGAAGCAGCCGAGATCCAGAATGTGCACACTCAGCTCAAAGAAAACTCAAGACGCTTTAACTCCTTCAGCTGTCCTCCTGATCCAACTCCTCGTCCTCCTGCTCCTCCTGCTTCTGTTTCTGCTTCTGTTTCACCTCCTCTGCAGACTTTTCTCCTTCTTTCATTCCACTGTCACTCTGTAAAAACACTCAAATCGCTCGCCCGGCCATGTCTCTCTCTCTCTCTCAGCAGCTCAAGCTTTGTGTGAAAATCTGATCCGAGCTGCAGACAGAGACCACAGCTCCTCCTCCTCCTCCTCCTCCTCCAGACATCTGATCCCCCCCCCCCTGCACCCTCCCTTCCCTCTGTGGTCTGTTTTTCATTTTCTCTCCTTCTTTTGGGGGCTGAAATTTGAAGCAAAAGAAAAACTGGAGAGAAATTCCAGGAGTGTTTTTATTTTTCCTCACGGTCGACTGTTTCTGCTCCTACTTCTTCACTTTGACTGTTTTAAAAACTGCAGGTTCAGTCTCGGCCAGCAGGGGCGCCCACTCTGATACGTGATTTATAGCTCCACACATCTGGAATTTCAACTAAATACAAATAATTTAGTCCTGGGCCACACGTCTGCAGCAGGTAAACAGACTGTAACGTCTGCAGCGGGGAAACAGACTGTAACGTCTGCAGTGGGGAAACAGACTGTAACGGGGAAACAGACTGTAACGTCTGCAGCGGGGAAACAGACTGTAACGTCTGCAGCAGGTAAACAGACTGTAACGTCTGCAGTGGGGAAACAGACTGTAACGGGGAAACAGACTGTAACGTCTGCAGCGGGGAAACAGACTGTAACGTCTGCAGCAGGTAAACAGACTGTAACATCTGCAGCAGGTAAACAGACTGTAACGTCTGCAGCAGGTAAACAGACTGTAACGTCTGCAGGTAAACAGACTGTAACGTCTGCAGCGGGTAAACAGGCTGTAACGTCTGCAGCGGGTAAACAGGCTGTAACGTCTGCAGCAGGTAAACAGACTGTAACGTCTGCAGCGGGTAAACAGGCTGTAACGTCTGCAGCGGGTAAACAGGCTAACGTCTGCAGCGGGTAAACAGACTGTAACGTCTGCAGCGGGTAAACAGACTGTAACGTCTGCAGCGGGTAAACAGGCTAACGTCTGCAGCGGGTAAACAGACTGTAACGTCTGCAGCGGGTAAACAGGCTGTAACGTCTGCAGCGGGTAAACAGGCTGTAACGTCTGCAGGTAAACAGACTGTAACGTCTGCAGGTAAACAGACTGTAACGTCTGCAGCAGGTAAACAGGCTGTAACGTCTGCAGCGGGTAAACAGACTGTAACGTCTGCAGCGGGTAAACAGGCTGTAACGTCTGCAGCGGGTAAACAGGCTGTAACGTCTGCAGCGGGTAAACAGACTGTAACGTCTGCAGCAGGTAAACAGACTAACGTCTGCAGCAGGTAAACAGTCTGTAACGTCTGCAGCAGGTAAACAGACTAACGTCTGCAGCGGGTAAACAGACTGTAACGTCTGCAGCACGTAAACAGACTGTAACGTCTGCAGCAGGTAAACAGACTGTAACGTCTGCAGCAGGTAAACAGACTGTAACGTCTGCAGCAGGTAAACAGACTGTAACGTCTGCAGCAGGTAAACAGACTGTAACGTCTGCAGCAGGTAAACAGACTGTAACGTCTGCAGGTAAACAGACTGTAACGTCTGCAGCGGGTAAACAGGCTGTAACGTCTGCAGCGGGTAAACAGGCTGTAACATCTGCAGCAGGTAAACAGACTGTAACGTCTGCAGGTAAACAGACTGTAACGTCTGCAGCAGGTAAACAGACTGTAACGTCTGCAGCAGGTAAACAGACTGTAACGTCTGCAGCAGGTAAACAGACTGTAACGTCTGCAGCAGGTAAACAGACTGTAACGTCTGCAGCAGGTAAACAGACTGTAACGTCTGCAGGTAAACAGACTGTAACGTCTGCAGCGGGTAAACAGGCTGTAACGTCTGCAGCGGGTAAACAGGCTGTAACGTCTGCAGCAGGTAAACAGACTGTAACGTCTGCAGCAGGTAAACAGACTGTAACGTCTGCAGGTAAACAGACTGTAACGTCTGCAGCGGGTAAACAGACTGTAACGTCTGCAGCAGGTAAACAGACTGTAACGTCTGCAGCAGGTAAACAGACTGTAACGTCTGCAGCAGGTAAACAGACTGTAACGTCTGCAGCAGGTAAACAGACTAACATCTCAGATCAGTTTGTTTTTATTCTTATAGAAAATGATCGACACATTCTTCTATTTAATTTATAAAAATCTGTTTATTGAAAAACTTTTGTGTTAAAAATGTTAAACGTCCTACATGAAGTCGGTGAGAAGATCAGTGTGTCTCTGATCTTCTGCTCCTCAGGCTGTAACGTGGCTGACCAATCAGGACGCAGTGACGATGATGTTGAAGGTGATGATGATTAAAAACAGAGGAGAGAGCAGAGGTCAGTGCTTCAGATTACTTCCTGGTTTATTTAGAAACACTTTATCACTAATGAGACATTTAAGAACCACACGGACATGAGACCCTTCAGACTCACCTTTTTGTCCTCCACCAGCACGCTGTATACCAGAAGAGCAGAGGAGGAGGAGGAGGAGGAGGAAGAGCGACGAGGACGCCTGCTGGGACTCACTGAGGCCTTCTGGGTAATGGAACCCTGCACAGAGGCATTCTGGGTAATATATGGCTGCAGAGTGATGTCAGCGTCCGTGCAGTTCAACGTGCTGCTGAGGAGACTGTTCACACTCCAATCTGTGAGGTGAGACAGGTCCACACAGAGAGGTGAGACAGGTCTACACAGAGAGGTGAGACAGGTCTACAGAGAGAGAGAGAGGTGAGACAGGTCTACACAGAGAGGTGAGACAGGTCTACAGAGAGAGAGGTGAGACAGGTCTACAGAGAGAGAGGTGAGACAGGTCTACACAGAGAGGTGAGACAGGTCTACAGAGAGAGAGGTGAGACAGGTCCACACAGAGAGGCAAGACAGGTCTACAGAGAGAGAGGTGAGACAGGTCTACACAGAGAGGTGAGACAGGTCCACACAGAGAGGCAAGACAGGTCTACACAGAGAGGTGAGACAGGTCCACAGGACCACACAGTGAGGTGAGACAGGTCCACAGGACCACACAGTGAGGTGAGACAGGTCCAAAGAGAGAGGTGAGACAGGTCCACACAGAGGTGAGACAGGTCCAAACAGAGAGGTGAGACAGGTCTACACAGAAAGGTGAGACAGGTCCACACAGAGATGTGAGACAGGTCTACACAGAGATGTGAGACAGGTCTACACAGAGAGAGGTGAGACAGGTCCAAAGAGAGAGGTGAGACAGGTCCACACAGAGGTGAGACAGGTCCAAACAGAGAGGTGAGACAGGTCTACACAGAAAGGTGAGACAGGTCCACACAGAGAAGTGAAACAGGTCTACACAGAGAGAGGTGAGACAGGTCCAAAGAGAGAGGGAAAGATTAAAGGGTGAGACAGGTACTAGCTGAAGAGTGAGACAGGTACTGACCGGGGAGTGAGAGGTAAGACAGGTCTGAGCTATCTGTGGTTGGAGAAACCAGCGTGCTCTCCTCTTCTTCTTCTTCTCTTATTTTCTCCTCCCTCCTCCTCAGCGTCCCCTCTCTTCTTCTGCTCTCTGACCTCCTCTGGAAAAGATTTTTATTGGTCACATGACAAAAGAACCATGAGAGACAGGAAGTTCACTCGACCTCTGTGACATCACAGGAAGTGAATGATGACGGAGCAGTGAAACGTGATGCTTCAGGTCTCACCTTCACATCGGACTGATTCTTCTTCTGTTGCTCCCCCAGACCCTCTGCAGACAGACAGACACAATTAGTCAGCTCAGGAAATGACCATATTTGGACATTAGGGAGAAGCTCCTCTCCAGCCCCGCCCTCTTGTCCAAATATGGTCACTTCAGGTGTTAAAAGGCCATACGATGTGAAAGAAAAAACCAAATTAGAGAATTCAAATCTGTGTTGACTGACATCATGTTGGCCACGCCCTCTTCCTGTCAGCTGACTCACCTGCGTGCTGCAGCGCCTCCTGCAGGCTCCTCTGAGTCTCTCTGAGCTGCTGCAGCACCTGCAGACTCTGCTGCACCGGGTCTCTGTGCCGCACACACACAGCCAGCAGAACACAGAAACCCACACACACCATGGCCCGCCGCAACACACTCACATACACACTGACCAGCTCCTACACACACACACACACACACAGTGACCGATAACACACAACGGAAAGTCACAGGAAACATTTCTGAGTGTGTATGACGTTGGCATTTTATCTCTGAGGACAACATATCAGCTGTTCTACACTTCCTGTGTGTGTGTGTGTGTGTGTGTGTGTGTGTGTGTGTGTGTGTGTGTGATACTGACCATGTGTGTGTGTTCTGGATGATCAGAGTTGATCACAAACTGGTAGATCTTCCTCTCGAGGTAGAAATTTAGACACACCAAACTCAACAGTGCCAGCCTGCACAAACACACACACTTTATAATAAGTGGATGAATTTTTAATTATGACATTCAATACATAAATAAATCATAAAGTGTGTCCTGTGTAAATGTGTCTCTGAGTCCTGACTGTCTACAATGAGGGAGAAGCTCGAGTCCCGCTGGCTGTGTTGTTGTCAGAGCCGTGTTTACATGGACGGGACGGCCGGCTCCTCCCCTTGTGTATAAAAGCTGTTTTAGTCAAGAACTAGAGAGAAGAAGAAGAACATACTCACTGATTATTTGGATGTTAGTAAGAGTTTTTAGATCACGCTCATTCTGTGTCAGTTTACATGAAATGTGAAGCTACGAGCTAACTAAAGAGCGCTAACATTAGCATGCTAACACAACAATGTGAAGCTACGAGCTAACTAAAGAGCGCTAACATTAGCATGCTAACACAACAATGTGAAGCTACGAGCTAAGTAAAGAGCGCTAACATTAGCATGCTAACACAACAATGTGAAGCTATGAGCTAACTAAAGAGCGCTAACATTAGCATGCTAACACAACAATGTGAAGCTATGAGCTAACTAAAGAGCGCTAACATTAGCATACTAACACAACAATGTGAAGCTACGAGCTAACTAAAGAGCGCTAACATTAGCATGCTAACACAACAATGCAGGACACAGGTGATTGCAGCTTTTGCAGCAGCCATCGGCCAGCCATAGAAAAAGAGCAGTGCCTGCTCTGCCTGTTGTCAGAGGAAGGCGGGGTTACCTGGCTGTTGGCGGAGGTGGGAGGGGTTACCTGGCTGTTGGTGGAGGTGGGAGGGGTTACCTGGCTGTTGGCGGAGGTGGGAGGGGTTACCTGGCTGTTGGTGGAGGTGGGAGGGGTTACCTGGCTGTTGGATGAGGTGGGAGGTGTTACCTGGCTGTTGGTGGAGGTGGGAGGGGTTACCTGGCTGTTGGTGGAGGTGGGAGGGGTTACCTGGTTGTTGGATGAGGTGGGAGGGGTTACCTGGTTGTTGGATGAGGTGGGAGGGGTTACCTGGCTGTTGGTGGAGGTGGGAGGGGTTACCTGGTTGTTGGATGAGGTGGGAGGGGTTACCTGGCTGTTGGTGGAGGTGGGAGGGGTTACCTGGTTGTTGGATGAGGTGGGAGGGGTTACCTGGTTGTTGGATGAGGTGGGAGGGGTTACCTGGCTGTTGGCGGAGGTGGGAGGGGTTACCTGGCTGTTGGTGGAGGTGGGAGGGGTTACCTGGTTGTTGGATGAGGTGGGAGGTGTTACCTGGCTGTTGGTGGAGGTGGGAGGGGTTACCTGGCTGTTGGATGAGGTGGGAGGTGTTACCTGGCTGTTGGTGGAGGTGGGAGGGGTTACCTGGTTGTTGGATGAGGTGGGAGGTGTTACCTGGCTGTTGGATAAGGTGGGAGGAGTTGCCTGGCTGTTGGTGGAGGTGGGAGGTGTTATCTGGCTGTTGGATGAGGTGGGAGGGGTTACCTGGCTGTTGGTGGAGGTGGGAGGGGTTGCCTGGCTGTTGGTGGAGGTGGGAGGAGTTACCTGGCTGTTGGATGAGGTGGGAGGGGTTACCTGGCTGTTGGTGGAGGAAGGCGGGGTTACCTGGCTGTTGGCGGAGGTGGGAGGGGTTACCTGGCTGTTGGCGGAGGTGGGAAGGGTTACCTGGCTGTTGGTGGAGGTGGGAGGGGTTACCTGGCTGTTGGCGGAGGTGGGAGGGGTTACCTGGCTGTTGGTGGAGGTGGGAGGGGTTACCTGGTTGTTGGATGAGGTGGGAGGTGTTACCTGGCTGTTGGATAAGGTGGGAGGAGTTGCCTGGCTGTTGGTGGAGGTGGGAGGTGTTATCTGGCTGTTGGATGAGGTGGGAGGGGTTGCCTGGCTGTTGGTGGAGGTGGGAGGAGTTACCTGGCTGTTGGATGAGGTGGGAGGGGTTACCTGGCTGTTGGTGGAGGAAGGCGGGGTTACCTGGCTGTTGGCGGAGGTGGGAGGGGTTACCTGGCTGTTGGCGGAGGTGGGAGGAGTTACCTGGCTGTTGGTGGAGGTGGGAGGAGTTACCTGGCTGTTGGATGAGGTGGGAGGGGTTACCTGGCTGTTGGTGGAGGAAGGCGGGGTTACCTGGCTGTTGGCGGAGGTGGGAGGGGTTACCTGGCTGTTGGCGGAGGTGGGAGGGGTTACCTGGCTGTTGGCGGAGGTGGGAGGGGTTACCTGGCTGTTGGATGAGGTGGGAGGTGCTACCTGGCTGTTGGATGAGGTGGGAGGGGTTACCTGGTTGTTGGATGAGGTGGGAGGTGTTACCTGGCTGTTGGATAAGGTGGGAGGAGTTGCCTGGCTGTTGGTGGAGGTGGGAGGTGTTATCTGGCTGTTGGATGAGGTGGGAGGGGTTACCTGGTTGTTGGATAAGGTGGGAGGTGTTACCTGGCTGTTCGATGAGGTGGGAGGTGTTACCTGGCTGTTGGTGGAGGTGGGAGGTGTTACCTGGCTGTTGGTGGAGGTAGGAGGAGTTACCTGGCTGTTGGATAAGGTGGGAGGGGTTACCTGGCTGTTGGATGAGGTGGGAGGTGTTACCTGGCTGTTGGATAAGGTGGGAGGAGTTGCCTGGCTGTTGGTGGAGGTGGGAGGTGTTATCTGGCTGTTGGATGAGGTGGGAGGGGTTACCTGGCTGTTGGCGGAGGTGGGAGGGGTTACCTGGCTGTTGGTGGAGGTGGGAGGGGTTACCTGGTTGTTGGATGAGGTGGGAGGTGTTACCTGGCTGTTGGATGAGGTGGGAGGTGTTACCTGGCTGTTGGTGGAGGTGGGAGGTCTTACCTGGCTGTTGGTGGAGGTAGGAGGAGTTACCTGGCTGTTGGATAAGGTGGGAGGGGTTACCTGGCTGTTGGATGAGGTGGGAGGTGTTACCTGGCTGTTGGATAAGGTGGGAGGAGTTGCCTGGCTGTTGGTGGAGGTGGGAGGTGTTATCTGGCTGTTGGATAAGGTGGGAGGTGTTACCTGGCTGTTCGATGAGGTGGGAGGTGTTACCTGGCTGTTGGTGGAGGTAGGAGGAGTTACCTGGCTGTTGGATAAGGTGGGAGGGGTTGCCTGGCTGTTGGTGGAGGTGGGAGGAGTTACCTGGCTGTTGGATGAGGTGGGAGGAGTTACCTGGCTGTTGGATGAGGTGGGAGGAGTTACCTGGCTGTTAGATGAGGTGGGAGGGGTTACCTGGCTGTTGGATGAGGTGGGAGGAGTTACCTGGCTGTTGGATGAGGTGGGAGGAGTTACCTGGCTGTTGGATGAGGTGGGAGGAGTTACCTGGCTGTTGGATGAGGTGGGAGGTGTTACCTGGCTGTTGGTGGAGGTGGGAGGAGTTACCTGGCTGTTTGTGGAGGTGGGAGGGGTTACCTGGTTGTTGGATGAGGTGGGAGGAGTTACCTGGCTGTTGGATAAGGTGGGAGGGGTTACCTGGCTGTTGGTGGAGGTGGGAGGGGTTACCTGGCTGTTGGATGAGGTGGGAGGTGCTACCTGGCTGTTGGATGAGGTGGGAGGGGTTACCTGGTTGTTGGATGAGGTGGGAGGAGTTACCTGGCTGTTGGATGAGGTGGGAGGAGTTACCTGGCTGTTGGATAAGGTGGGAGGGGTTACCTGGCTGTTGGTGGAGGTGGGAGGGGTTACCTGGCTGTTGGATGAGGTGGGAGGTGTTACCTGGCTGTTGGTGGAGGTGGGAGGAGTTACCTGGCTCTGGAGGAGCGCTGGGTGGAGGTGATTAGAAAGGAGGTGCAGAGGGCAGCAGCGTTGTAGCAGCAGGAGCTCAGACTGTGAGACTCCATCAACAGGAAACTCTGCAGAAAGGTCACTCTGTTAAAGAGCTCTGACAGCGCCACCTGCTGCTCCCTGGAGACACTGCTGAGCTCAGAGAAGACCGCCCGCAGACCTGCACAGAGAGACAGACAGGTAAGACATGTCCACAGAGAGAGAGGACAGACAGGTCCACAGAGAGAAATGAGAAAGGTACCCTTGTTTTTGTACCCTGGGTAGAGTCTCTCAGGCTGTAAATTAATTTTAAATGAAGTGAGTTATTTTTACCCTGGGTAGAGTCTCTCAGGGTGACTCTCAGCTCCTCCCCATTGTTCAGGATCTCCTGCTGTGCCTGTAAGGCAGCACTCTGAGCATCGATGAGTTCTTCGGCCATCTGCCTGGTGGACTGAAGCTGCTCTGCGACACCTGCTGAACTCTCTGTTAACCTGGAAAAAGTGCATTCCATTGACTATAAACCTCACCTGTACAGTGTGACCTGCACAGGTGTGTGCTTGTGTGTTACCAGTGTACCTATACATGGTGTGTACTTGATGTTATCTTTATTTTTTCATTATACATTTACACTAGTGATACCTGTTCAGGTTGTTAATTAACTGTAACTACATGCATTTATCTTACCTGTAAAGATTACTTACCTGAACAGGTGTGTGTTTCCTGTATGGATTATTTTTCCCTACAGAGGTGTTTAATCTGTACATGTGCATTACCTGATCATTTGTTTGATTTCTTGTAACACCTTGTACAGGTGTATGTTCCTTGTACATGTATATAACATTTACCAGTGTTTTTGTTGCCAGTGTAGGTGTGTTACCCGTACAGATGTGTTACCTGTACAGGTGTGTTACCTGTCAAGGTGTGTTGTGTGTGTCCCGTTGAGTTAGGTTACCTGTACAGATGTTTTACATGTGTAGTGTGTTAACTATGCAGAGGGTTATCTGTACAGGTGTGTTACCTGTGGAGGTGTGTTACCTGTACAGGTGTGTTACATGTACTGGTGTGTTAACTATGCAGCGGGTTATCTGTACAGGTGTGTTACCCGTGCAGTGTGTTACCTGTGCAGTGTGTTACCTGTGGAGGTGTGTTATCTGTACAGGTGTGTTACCTGTGCAGTGTGTTACCTGTAGAGTGTGTTACCTGTACAGTGTGTTACCTGTGCAGTGTGTTACATGTACAGGTGTGTTACCTGTACAGGTGTGTTACATGTACAGGTGTGTTACCTGTGCAGTGTGTTACCTGTAGAGTGTGTTACATGTACAGTGTGTTACCTGTGCAGTGTGTTACATGTACAGGTGTGTTACCTGTACAGGTGTGTTACCTGTGCAGTGTGTTACCTGTACAGTGTGTTACATGTACAGTGTGTTACCTGTGTAGTGTGTTACATGTACAGGTGTGTTACCTGTACAGGTGTGTTACCTGTGGAGGTGTGTTATCTGTACAGGTGTGTTACCTGCACAGGTGTGTTACCTGTGGAGGTGTGTTATCTGTACAGGTGTGTTACCTGTGGAGGTGTGTTACCTGTACAGGTGTGTTACCTGTGGAGGTGTGTTATCTGTACAGGTGTGTTACCTGTGGAGGTGTGTTATCTGTACAGGTGTGTTACCTGTGCATAATGTGTTACCTGTACATGGTGCCCTCGGCTCGGCTCTGCCAGGCTTCAGACTGCAGGAAGTGACACATGGAGTGTGTGTGTGTGAAGAACTCAGTGTAGGTGTTAAAGGCCACACCGTCCATCACACCTGTACACATGCTGACCTCTGACCCCTCAGGGCATGATGGGATATCTCTGCCTGAGCTGAGGGAGAGATGCAGAGTGAAAGTTTTGATAAACAACAGGTGAGATCCTTGTACATACATATATATATATATACTGTACATATATTCTAGTTTTATTTAAACTTTTGGTTCTTCATTGCACTGTACGTTGTTACTCTTTTTACTCTTATCTTTTATACTATTTTTTTTTTTGCATTGTTAAGGAGAGCTTGGAACACAAAAATGTCATTGCCAGCTATGACTGCTTTGCCTGTTATGTTGTGCATTTGACTATTGAAGATAACTTGAACTTGTTTATTTAATTTCAGGTGTGTAAAAGCAGAGAGAGAGAAAGTTTCAGGTAACACAATATCAGTCGGTATGTTTGTTTTCTTTCAGTTTAACCCTTTAATGAAAATGTCCGAATAGAGGAAGGGGCAGTATTGGTCCGGAAATAAATCTTTCAAAGGGTCATTAGTGTGGTTATAATATCTCAGGGTTGACTGAGGCTGTGGAGGAGGAGCCCAAAGTGAGAGCTGTTCTCACACACACACACACACACACACACACACACACACACACACACACACACACACACACACACACACACACACACACACACACACACACACACACACACACACACACACACACACACACACACACACACACACACACACACACACACACACACACACACACACAGTAGAAGAGAAGCATCATGAACACTCTGCAGCAGCTCAGTGTATCTGCGTGTTTTACCTGCTCAGGTGACAAAGTGTGAAGCTGAGCGCGACCCGGCTCTGGCTCTCCGACGTCAGGTCCCTGCAGCGCGTGTCCAGGTGTTCCAGAGCGCGAGCCCAGCACCCTCCATACCTGGGCTGAGCTGCAAGGCTCCGCACGCGCCGCAGCTCCATCCTCCCGCGCTCAGAGTCCGGAGCCGAACCGGAAGAGAGTCCGAGGAACAGCATGAACACCACGAACACCTGAGCCGCCATGTCCACCTGTCTGCAGGTCTGTGAACGCAGCGAATCAGATGGCAGGATATTCACATGGTCAGGGGTCACAGAGGGGTCACAGTTTCATTTATTGTTACCCGAAGAGACAAATAAATGAAGTAAAGTGAAAGCTAAAGATTAGAACATATTTAATTTGGTATTTTATAAAAGGTTCATGCTTGTGTATGGGGTTCCGATTTAACATTTAGATTTAGATTAAAACATTAGATTTAACAATTAACATTTAGATGTATTATTAAATATTTCTTCAACACTTAAACTTTGCAATTATTATTTGTGTAGAACGAGCTAAATGTGAAGGATATTAACTAAATATTGAAAATATATCTAATATATATATATATATATATATATATATATACTGTATTATTTCTGTATTTCTATTATATATATATATATATATATATATATATATATATATATATAATATAAAACATGCTTTGCAGCAACCGGATGGCAAGAGAGCATTGTCGTACAGTATATATATATATTTTAGATATATTTTCAATATTTAGTTAATATCCTTCACATTTAGCTCGTTGTTAACGTTGTTAACGTTGTTATATATATATATATATATATATATATATATATATATATAACAACGTTTTTACAATCGGCACCCCATACTTGTGTGTTTACGTTTTTATCCTTCAGTCTCCAGCACAGCTAGTTTCAACCAGCAGGTGGCAGCAGGGCATCATGGGATATGTAGTCTCTTATTGGGTCTGATCATGTGACTTTAGATTCCTTTAACTCTAATCAGGAGCCTTTTAGGATCAACAGTGTAAAAAGTAAAGATGTGTTGTAAATTCAGTTCTGACCAGAGGCCAGCAGGTGAAACCGCCACCTGAGCTCTTACAGGAACAGTGCAACATGAACTCGCCTGCACAGAGCAAACATTTATAGATTCTGAGGAAAAACTGTTTGTCGCCAATCTGATCTCATAAAAGTTATACAGAAATGAGAGAGGAAACAGTTGGACTCTGACGAGGAGAAGATTCAAAATGTTGAACTGTTCTTTTAAAACGCATCAAATGTCCAAACAGGCAGCGTCGGATGTTGCGTCACATCGAACACTTGCTGTCTTCACTTTTAATTCTTCACATCGCTGGATTAATTTGGCCCCCTACAGGCCGCTGACATTAACCACTAAATAACTGTATTCAAACGTCTCAGATGACTCATCCTGCTCTCAGCGGCGTTTACAAAGTTGAAGCAGGTGATCCAATCAAATGCATCCCAAGGTTATGTCGGCGTTCTGTCTTGCGATTGGTTCCATCCTGTTTCAGCAGGAAACACTGTCGCTGTCATCTGCTCCTCGGATGGTCCACGTTTCGGGGTTGGGAGGTCGTTCTTCCGACTTCAGTGTGTTCACTTTGTTTTCAGTTTGGAAAGTGTCAGCAACAATCAAGATATATTTGATCAAAATGTTGAGTTAACAAAAAGGAGAGTTAACATGAACAAAACATATTTTGCCCCCCATGTGATGACAAATATGAAGTCGGACACCTAATTCTTTCCAGAGTTTCCGAGTTGTTCCGACTTGAGCAGGCGTTCACGAGTGTTTTCCAACCTGGAAACTTGCTTTTCCGATGTGTCCGACACCACATGAATGCAGGGTATGTTTGCAACACAGCAGTTAGATACTCTTCAAATACAAGGGAACCTGTGAGAGTCGCCTGATGGTATAATTTTTTACTTTCATATTAAAGTTAAATTAAAACCTCTGAAACTTTGCGTGTGTGTGTGCTTGTGTGTGTTTGTGAGGACAGTCAGACAAGCAGACAAGCAAATCAGGGGACAACAAACGCTTTTAGTTAGAAAGAAAAATAAGAAAACAGGTAAAAACTAGTTTTGTCTACAGCGACAGTGTATTGGAGTTTCCACTGATTCCAACCAGAGTAAAAGCAGAATATTCATCCTCAATATTAGCAACTATGAAGTCACCACACACATCACTACTAAGTCTAGAAACACAACATGGCTTGGCTGACATGGTGGCTTCTGGCAAGACGCACAATATTATAGGCACTAAACTCTGGAACATGCAATATGGTGGCTGGTTACTGGGTTTGTGCGGGGCGAATCCTGTGGAGTCACAGAGGGATGTTTGATTTCTGCAGCTGCACCACGCAGCAGCATGCTAACAGGTTAGCTGCTGTGAGCAGACTGGGCGGTAGGCGGAGCTCCACGTACGCAGAGAGGATTTTTCAGCCTAAGGTGGAAATGGACTACATCACCTGTATGACATCACACCAGGTGGGAGGAGTTTAAAGAACGAGGCACATTTATTTTTATCCAGCATGAACACATTCACTTATTGGATTATTTCTGGTCTAGTAAACTCATTAAAGCGATGATACCGCTGAAGTGCTGGAGCCAAAGAGTCAAGAACATCGAAGTTTTTTGACAGACAGAGATTAACATTCAAACAGAGTCTGAAGGTTCAGAGCGGAGGCTAATGAAGGAGCTAACAGGAACTCACGGAGGAGCTGACAGGAGCTCACAGAGGACCTGACAGAAGCAAACACAAGAGCTAGCAGAGTCGCTAACACAGGTGCTTCCACAGTCGCTACCACAGGAGCTAAAACAAGATCTAGCACAGGACCCTATACAGCAACTGACAGAGGAGCTAACACAGGAGCTAACATAGGAGCTAACACATTAGCTAACATAGGAGCTAACATAAGAGCTAACACTTGAACAGAGGAGCTAGCAAGACAGCTAACAGAAGAGCTGAAACAGGAGCTAACACATTAGCTAGCACAGTAGCTAACTGAAGAGCTAAAGTAACCCCGACTTAAGACTTGACTTAACATATTAACCATCTCAGTTCAACCAATTAGTTTAAAAGTCTAACCTAAAAGAACTGAAATGTTGCATGACATAACCCATGTGTGTACATTCGTACACAGGAGCTAACAGAAGAGCGAACACTGGCGCAAATAGAGTCGCAAACAGAGGAGCTAACACAGGAGCTAACACAGGTGCTACCACAGGAGCTAATAGAGTAGCTAACAGAAGAGCAGAGTGGAGCTAACACAGGCGCTAACCAGAATTAAGACTTGACTTAACCTGTTAACCATCTAAATTCAACCAATTAGTTTAGATGTCTGACCTAAAAGAACTGAAAGCACAACATAACCCTCGTGTACATTCAGATATAAGTAGGTGTTGGCTGCCATCTTTACACGCTCTGATGACGGACTCTCTCCGTTGTGATCTAACAGGTTGAGTTCTTGTTTAGCTTATCATTCCAAAAATATATAGATTTTCTTGCCAAACTCCATAAATCACGTTTCCTCGCAGCAGCATTGCCTTGAAAACCCAGAGTAGAAACGCTACACTCCCATTGGTCCAGACTGTGTTACTGTTTGTTCCGTTTCTCCTTCGCGCTCTCTAATCTGAACCCACAGACTCAAAAATCAGTTTGCTGCTCAGTGAACTGTTTGTTTCTGTTTCCAGCACATTTGACTCCACATGGAACTGAACCTGACCACCATCAGGGTTCTGTCTCCACACACAATCGCCAACATGGCTGACAGTGAAACCCTGGTGAGGTTGGACCTCTGCGTACGTGCATCTCCGGTTGAAGGCCTACAGAGTCTCCGAGCGACATGCAGGCGGTTGATTGTACAAACTGGAGGAGTGCAAACTGTTCCAGACATTCAACACAAAGACACAATTTAAAAAAAAAACTGAAACGACAAACTAAAAGTAAAGCTACCGTAAAAGTGGGTTTGGTTTGATTTTATAAGCGCTTCTTTTGAAAACAAAAACACAACCAAAACAAACGGATTTAATGAAGGCCGATGTGGAAGAATCTCTGCCATGGAAGAACTCTGAATGTCTGAAGCATTCGAAGAACCAACGAGCATGGTCGAAGATTTATCATCAAACAGAAGAACCATCTGTTTAAGCTAGGCGTACACTGTACGATTTTAAGCCTCCATCTTTGTGTACTACAACTAATTTTTTTAGGTCGAGCCGAATTTCAGCCCAATCAGCTGCTCCTGACCTGTGGATCAATTTCTGGACTGCACACACTCGCAGTAAGTGCAGAGCCACAAGCCAATTCCCCAGACTCCAGAGCTTGTTTCCTGATTGTGCCTGCACAAACTGTCAAGACGGCCTCTGAAATCACTATGGCAACCGCAGGCATGTCTGATGTGTCGTCTTATTTGTAATGATTTAGCTTCTAGTTAGCTTGTTTTTAAATGTGCTGCTGAGTGTGTGAGCATTTTTGAGCACTTCATCCTCCGTCTAAGGGAGCTATCAAAAGAAACTTTATTGACAATAGTCAATGCTCCATCCCACAGTGTGAGCACTCAGGTCATGTCCAACATTTGGGTCGTACTCTGTGAGAACATGAAATGTGAGCTTTGGTCATGCGTTGTAAACAAATCAGATGTGCAGTGCGAGCCGATATTCCTACGGGACTTTTCTACGATCGTACAGTGTATGCCGGGATTCAGATTCTGATAAGACGTTATCAAGAACACCTTGAGCTGTTTGAATGCTTCATAGAATGGGTTAAAAAACTAAAAGTGAGATCTGTGTAGAGTCAACAAGTAATGCTCTTACATCAGAACGGCTACCTCTAGGGGGCAGTGTGGAAGAGGATGGAAAACATTATAGACCCCCCCTTTTTTTTCTATTAACGGCATAATGGAACCATGGGTGGAAAAACTGAAAGATTTCTAAGAAACCAGTTTAAGGTGCAAACCGCCGCCTCACATCCCCTCTGAGGCTTTTAGTTAAGTTCTAGTTTCAGTAAGGAACCGTCAGTTTCAGTAAGGGACTATCAGTTGAGAGAGCAGAATATTAAATAAAGGACCGTCAGTCAGCAGCACGACGATAATAAGGGACCGTCAGTCAATAATATCAGAGTTTAAAGCTGTAACAGAGACAAAATTATAAACTATCAAAATACAAATAAAAAGGAGGTTATATTCCGGAAGCAACGTTTCGTTCAGAGTAATGTGTTGTTAAGCATTGGTTTTTAGTTCCAAACTACCCCCCCCCCTCCCTATGGAGACTAGCGGGACACAACAGCTGCCTTTTGATTATATATATACACACACACTTGTTTATCAGTTTTCCTTTTGTTTGTTTTCCTAAAAAAGACAAAATTCCAATCTCTTCACCAGCAGTCCTCAGTGCTTGTTGATTCTCAGATCCAGAACTTTGCAGTCTTCAATCAGACAAGAGGAGAAGCTCTGGGAACTGATTCCTATCTGAAAACGCCGTGAAGTCATCGACACAGTCCAGTCACGCTCCTATCCACCTGACTCTTCCACTGCTGACTCAGTCCATCAGTCAGCTGATCAGTAAACTGATTAGTCAGCTGATCGCTAGCCTCACTGATCAGCTTACTCGTTCGCTGACCACAGTCCGTGATTCGACGGTTTCCTCCCGGCTTGGGCAGGGGACGGCAGACTGGGGGACAATGTCTCTGAGCTCTCTCCCCTCACCTGCAGCCTCTGGCTCTGCTCGGAGCCTAGGTCTTCCCTCTGCCCCAGGGACCAGACCAACCCCGGTTCCGGCTACTACTGGAGATCCAGGAGGTATGGACCTCGAGGTACTGTTTGACCCCCTTCCACCTCCTACGACCTCTCTGCCTTCTGATGCCATGACCGGCTCCCTTCTCTCCCCCGCCCTGACGCCTTCCGAGGAGACCTCTCGACTCTGCAGCAGGCTCCCTCTTCCTGGCCGTGTGGTGCTCAGATCTTGGGGCTGCTCACTCTGGTTCTGCAGAACGGGGACCAGGTTGGTCCTGGTTAGGCTGGAAGATGGTCGGTGGGATGAGATGTGCTGCACAGGGGGTCTGGTGATCTGTGGGGGATGGGGACGCGAATGCACTTGAATCCGTTGAAAGTGTAGTTGTCCTTGGGACTGGGGTTGGGGTTGGGGTTGGGGCTGGGGTGGTCTTGGCTGGGAAGATGACTGTCTGGGTTGTGGTCTGTGTTGAGTCTGGGGTTGATGTTGTGGAAGGTGTCTCGTCGGCTGTTGCGGCAGCACCTGATGCCTGGGCTGCAGGTTAGGTGGAAGCTGGGCAGGGGTTCTTGGCTGCATTTGAGGCTGAACTTGAGCTGAAACTCTGGTTAGGGATTGAGTCTGCGGTTGGGTCCTGGCTTGGGGTTGAATTGGAACTTGGGTCCTGGACTGGGGTTGAAGCTGAATTTGGGTAAGTGTCCTGGATTGGGGTTGAGGCAGTAGTTGGGTCCTGGGTTGGGTTTGAGTCTGAACTTGGGTTGGGATTCTGGACTGGCTCTGAGTCTGAAGATGGGCTCTGGATTGGGGTTGATTCCGGAGTTGGGTCCTGGGTTGGGTTTGAGTTTGAAGTTGGGTAGGGGTCCTGGACTGAGACTGAGGCTGAAGTGACTGCCGGTTCTCTGGTTGAGATTGTTTGGGCTGGGGTTGGGATGGGTGCCTGTGCTGGGTCTGGGATTGAAGTGCTGTTGGGAACTGGGTTCGCAAATGTGGATGCCTTGTTTGGGTTGAATGGACATGCAGAATTGAAGGCGACTGAGGGGGGCGGGGCTGAGATGGAGAATGCTGAGCCTGAAGCTGGGTGTGGTGCTGAGCTGAGGAGTGGACTGGCTTTGACTGGGCTTTTGGGGGGGACGCCTGGCGCTGACTCTGGGTTTGGGATGGGGGAAGTTGGGGACTTGGCTGGGGTTGAACTTGCCTCGTGGGAGAGGGCTGGGATGCGGGGTACCGAGCCTGGGCTTGAGGTTGAGTGGGCGACTGGTCCTGGGAATGCTGCAGGGTATGGGGCTGGGGCAAGTGGCGCGGTTGAGGGGGAGGATGTCGGGGTTCAGGGGGGGTCTGGGTGTCAGACTTTGACTTTGGTCTGGGATGAGCTTGCTGAGTGTGCTGGGGGTTGAGTTGAGGCACGGCCTGGGGCTCAGCTTCAGGTCTGGACTGGTTAGAGGATTCTGGGGGTGCAGGAGCTGGAGGAAGAGGAGGCTGATCCTCTGAGGAGGCAGAGGAATGTTGGTGGCGATGATGATGATGGTGGTGGTGGTGATGGTGGTGTTTGTGAGGTGTCCTTTCCTTCCTTTTGTGTCTTTTCGACGGACTAATGCTACTGCTGCTGCTGCTACTCCTCCCTCCTCCTCCTCCGTCTCCTCGATTATCACCCACGTCTTCATCTGCTTCCTCTCCTCTTCCTCCATCTGCGTCTGATGTTCCTGTTTTCTCCCGGTGCTTCCTTCCTCTATGCATCTTTTGTCCATGTGACTGGCCTTCATCTGATGCAGTGGGCTGCTTCTGTGTATGTGATTGGCTCTTCTCCGAGGAGGCAGGTAAAGTCTCTGAGGTAGGGACTCCCTCCCCTTTAGCTCCCTCTCCCCCTGAAGTGACCGTTCTTTCAGTCTCCGCTTGTGAAACAACGGGAGTCTGGACACTCTCCTTCTCCTCTACCGTCTCTCTTGTTTTACGTTTTTTGATTGGCAGGGCTGTTTCTTGGACAACAGCTTTGGTGGAAGACTCCTTGGCTGCTCTACGTTTTGCTTCAGCGGCCAAAATGGCAGCTGCTGCGTAGCTCCCAGCGGCGGTGCTACCAGAGGTGGATGCTGAGGAGGTGGATGCCGTGGCAACCGCTGATGCCGATGCCGACGTTGGTTTTCTGCCCCGTTTCTTGGGGGCGGTCTGTGGTGGCACTGGAAGTTCCTGTTCTGATTTCCTCTTTCTGCCGGGACGGGACTTGGGCACGAGTGCAGGAGACGCCACCTAAGGGGAATTATCACATCAATAAGTAGAATCAACATCAACAATGTTTCTCAATTTTTTTAAATACCCTAAAAAAACAATTTGGCTACCAAGACAATCAGTCACAGCTGTCCTGCCTCTCTTGGATCTGGAGTCAGATTGTATTTGCAGATTAACTTAATGTCACTGTGTAGGGATTATGCCGACACTTTAAAGGGATACTTCATCCATTTGCATTAAGCTTTGTATCATTAGAAACCTGGTAGTATTTTTGAATGGTTAGCACGGTGAAACTACAACGCTAGTTCCTCATATTTTTGACCACTGAAGCTACAGACCAATCACAGATCAGTGGGTGGGAACTTACTCCCAGAATCTAAACTTAACGTCCGCCATATTGCTTGGAAACTACGCTAACAGGCTCTATGGAGAAAGCTGATAATGGCGAAAAAATATAAATATAGCGGTGAGACGGCTGCTGCAGACAGGCCGGTCTTGTGTCTTGGCTGCTGCAGCCGCTGGCCGCCGCTTTCTGCCAGGAATTTCCAAGATACCAGTTCCTTCTGGAAGAAATCTCTGAATCAGTAAAGGAAACGGCCTCATGTGTTGAAGTAAATATGTCTTAAACCTGACCTTGGTGGGAGTGGCCTGGGGTGCTGTGCATTCTGGGATTTGGTGTCTTTCATCCACGAGACAAAAAGACACTTTCTGCCTTTTCACGGCCAAGAAGGCACCAACTTCAAAATGTATTTCACATTTCTACATATATGACCCAATGTCAAAACAGATTCACGTTTCAACGGGTGAAGTATCCCTTTAAGCTCATAGCACCGACTAAAGTTTCACATGCTACCTGCCCACTCTCCAAGGGTCTGGTCCAGGCACTACTGTGGGATCCTTTTCTGAATTAGCTGACTACCAGATGAAATATCGAAAACAGGTGAAACAACCAACTCTGCAAACTGTTGATGCTCTTCTCTGTATCAAACTGAATGGTTGTACCTTTGAGGCAGTGGAGGTAGTGCCGGTCGAGGACTCTGCCATCTTGACCAGCAGTTTGCCTGGGGTTTTCTCAACAACGCGTTTCATGGCCACGCCCTCTGTAGCATGCCGCATCTTCCCACTGCCTGCGTAAACACAAGAAAACGCGTAAAAAAAACAAACAAAACAAAACACATTTACAAGCTCAACTAATTTTATAACTTCAGGCAAAGAGTCGTGTAAGAACCAGAGTACCTTTGGGACGCCCCCGGCCTCGACCTGATGGTTTCACCACCTTTGGTTTTTTTGGAGGGCGTTTCTCACGGCGGGAAGGGCTTCCACGTCCGGTGACAGTGAAATCAAAGTCATTGGGGTCAGTAGTTGTGTCACCAACCTTCTGGAAGTAAGCGATTAGTTCCACCTTGGAACGGAAAGCCTTTCCTTCCGAGCTGCATAGTAAATTAAAAACAACAATTAACGCAACTACAGTGAAAACCAGAAGAAGCTTCAGCGGTGGGTGTGGCTTACTTGATCAAGTAAACATCAAACTTCCCCGCCGAGCGTCCAGACTTCCTCTGTTTGAGTTTGCGTGTCCAGCCTTCAGGCAGTGATGGGTCATCATAGAGCGGCCCACGGTCCCGGATGATGGAGCGCCTCTGCCTGGGAGAACCTGCTGACTCACTACCGCCTGCCGTTTCTGACCCCGCCTCCTCTGAAGGTCCGGCCTGAGGCTCAGACACCTGCAGGAAGAAAGCATCAGTGTGAATGATTTAGTTTGTATTTTAGTTTGATAGGTGATAAAATTCAGTACACCTCAGGGTAATTGTATACTTCTGTTGTCGGAGACACCTGTCTTTACCTGTGTCTGTGGCTCCGCCCCCATGTGTGGCTGCAGTGCAGCTGGTTGGGGTGTGGCCGTGGATTCAGTCCCTCTGTCAGCATGGCGGCGCTCACGACGACCTTTCTTGGACTTACTGTGGGACCTGGCAGGGGGCTGAGGGTCAGTAGGTCCCTCACCCTCTTGGCCCTCCTCCCTAAGAAAAAGGATGACATCATCTATTAACATGGCATCACTGATGACATCATTTGAGGTACAGACCTGCTCGGCGTTCACAACTCTATGTAACTTTAAATGCGTTACACCTGGGGTTCATGAGACTGCCGCTTTTAGCTTCCTGCCTCGTTTCAGTTTTAAAAATCAGGGGACGTGTTTCAGTGTTTGCAGACAAAGTGATTTAGACACACTCACTTCCTGATTGGGTTTTTTTTTAGCCACAATTTCCTGTAACACAAACATCTGCTTTCATGAGCAGGAGTTAACTCAACTCAGAGTGAACAGAAACAAACATACTGCAAGTCCAAAAAGTAGCTATTTTCCAGACTATTGTTTCGGTCACCTAGCAATGAGCGCCATTGCTTTTTTGGTCGTGTGTGCTCTCTCCTCATGCTCTGCGACCTATTCTGTGGCAAGCGCAGCGCACACTGGGTCCTATCTGAGAAAAACTGAAGGGAAGAGAACACAGCTTGAAAGGAAAGAGGAACGATGTGCTAGCTGTATTAGCTTGTGAGACATCTCTCTGCTAGCTCATTTGATCAAAGGCGACTCTTAAAACACGATTTGTTGAACATTTCATCACTTTGTGGAACTTTATGAGTTTGGACAGCAATAGTAAGGGGAAGATGATTTTCTTAACGATTCACCACCGTTTGCATTTGCCATGTGTGTGATACTGGACATCTTCTACCTTGTAGAGAGACCCAGAGTTTATTCAAAGAAACACTGAAGACATGTCATTTTCTTGACGTTTACAGTTTTTGTTTTTTGTGATCGTGTCCAGGACTGAAGATATAAAACGCAGCTATACGTCTACATTTAGCTTCTGAGAGCGTTCCTGATTTGACATCAAACGTCACAGCAAATCATCTTCCCTTACACCAAGTATCTGATCTGCTTCTCCGTGTTTCTCTCGATTTGTTTTTGCTGTTTTTCAACCACCAGAAGCTGACGTGATGTAATCGGGACGTTTACTTTACAAATCAGTTTATAATCAGAAATCAACTCCTTGTGTGATGCAGAGTCTCTGAGAGACGCCGCCACTATCGACGGGGATCAGGGTGTCCCTGTTAATGAAATACGGCGGTATAAACAAGCTAAGCATGGAGGCAACCGCAAGTCACGTCACCCCAACTCATGTTCAGACGGAAACAATGACAACTGCACCGGTAACTAAACCAAAGGAACTTTTCAGCTTTCAGCCAAATGAAAAAGGAGAATTCAGATGATGCAATATGTAAAAATCTGCACCAAAACATCCAGGTGTCACAAGGAAATGCATCCAGTTTGAGGTCTCACCTTGCAAATAGTAACTGGAACACAAGATTATTTTGATTGTGACTTTCTAAACAACAACGCAGTGACAATCAGTAACCGGGACAGAAGAGCAGCGATGTAGACGGTGGTGTCCAAACAAAACCCCACACAACAGTGTGTTTCTTAAAAACGTGTACAGTACGATTTGGCCACAAAATACAAAACGACAGGCTTAATTTACTTAATGTGAAAACTGACTCAACTGACCCAGAACTCAGTGAGGTCTGGATGCCATCAATGTCCGTGCAGCGTATCCCCCCCCCCGGTCACGTTATGTATTCTGCAGCCAAATCATACTGAACAGGTTTTTAATAAAACGAACCGTCTTGCTGTTTCTTTGTTGGCAAAAGAGGATGTGATAACTGTTGCTGCTGTGACGCTGCTTTGTTTCATCACCGGGCGCTGTCTACTGTCTGCGGCGCTGCTCGCACTCTGTTCCGTGGCGGGAATGTTTGTGTCACTGATTATCATGGCATGATCAAAATAATAAAATACCTCAAATTCACAATCTTGCCGGCCAGATATTATTGCTGGCAAGCCAGTTTCAGACCTAATTTACAAACAAATTTACTAAATAAATAAAAAAAGGGGAGGAGCGATAGAACAGCATGCAAACGCTCTTGAGCCATGCTAGCTCACCGCGACAGAACTACTCTGCACAACAACACACCTGAGAGTCCTGCATGTGGGCGTGACTACAGCCATGATTCCTGTGTGGAAGCACAGTTAAAGAATTAGTTTTTCTCACGCACACTGAGCTTTTACTGACTCTGATGGTGTCCCTGAACGCACCTGAACGGTAAGTGTTCACAGCAGTCTCTGCTCTGATGATAACGTCAAAAGATGAGCACGGATTGATTTTCTCTGCAGGTTAAAGTCTCTGAAGCTGATTCTTATCAAAGTGATCCGCAGGTTTAATTCTTGTCAGACGATCAGTGAAACAGAAAGTGTAGGACAACACAAACAGCTGATCCTCTGTTCGTGCTCCACCCTCCACAATCTGACTTTTCTCACTGTTTGAAAAGTTAACTGATAATTAATCATTTTGATCCCAGCCTCGTCAAATACAGCATGTTGCCTGTTTGTTGTCTGGTTTTGGGGGTCTAGACCAGGGAGGGGCCACTTTGGTCCCAGCAAGGGGCCACATTCATTTAAATCTCACCGCCAGAGGGCCAAATAGTGGAATACAAAAAACCATTACAGTCGATTATGTCTCAACTTTATCTCAACATATACCAGTGATCAAATATTATTATGGACATATTTCTGGTTTTCATGATTTCATCGTGTTTTTCTTTATGTTTCAAATTAATTGATGTGTAAAAGTTGACCTGAGGGCCACGTTGAGGGTTGATGGGGGCCGCATGTGGCCCCCGGGCCGCCAGTTGCCCACCCCTGATCTAGACCCTCAGGTTGGGACCCCTGTGTGTGTTCGGTGTGTGTGTGTGAGTGTGATGAAGCATGAAGCTGTCCCCACCGTCCTGTGCAGAGTCCCGAGTTTGATTCCTGGCTCAGCGGCACTGAGGCAGCTAATCAGGACAACAGTCTGTTCAGCTAGCTGTTAAGGGGGAGGAGGAGGGGGGGGGGGGTATATAACGGGATGTGTGTGTGTGTGTGTGTGTGTGTGTGTGTGTGTAGGGGGGTTAACCCGGGTTACTGAGCAGCAGTCTCCTCAGATAAAAACACACTCGGTGTTTGCTAACAGCTAACAGCTCTTAAGCTAGCAGGCTGTGTGACGGAGGAAGGCGGACACAGCGCGGGTGACCGGGGCGGACACACCGGGGCGGACACACCGGGGCGGACACACCGGCCCGACTTCCCGCGGCCTGGCGGTGCTCTGAGAGCGGACTAAGCTAGGGGCTGTCCCCCCAGCTCGGCTCCGGCTACAGCAGCTAAAGTACACACTTAGCAGTAAGTTGGTGACGTATTCCCGCTAACCCCGCTCCGCGGAGACAGGTCGGGGTAAAAA
>NC_089206.1:968273-993273 GCF_963930695.1 Labrus bergylta
ACATCTCTAGGCCAAACAGCTGATTCTCTCTATCTCTCTCTGTCTGTCTCTCTCTCTCTATCTCCTCTCTCCCTCTCCCCTCTCTCTCTCTCTGTCTCTCTCCTCTCTCCCTCTCCTCTCTCTTTCTCTGTCTCTCCCTCTCTCTCTCTCCTCTCTCTGTCTCTCTCTCTCCTCTATCTCTCTCTCCCTCACTCTCTCTCTCTCTCTCCTCTCCCTCTCTCTCTCCTCTATCTCTCTCCCTCTCTCTCTCTCTCTCTCTTTCTCTCTCTCGCTCCCTCCCTCTTTCTCTCTCTCGCTCCCTCCCTCTTTCTCTCTCCTCTATCTCTCTCCTCTCTCTCTCCTCTCTCCCTCTCTCTCTCTGTGCAGGGGTTTCCAATTTGAGGCCTTCCTCTTCGTATCCTTTTCCTCCACCTCCTCCTCCACCTCCTCCCTTGATGCTCCCTCAGTTCGAGCCTCCTCCCAAACAGTCTAAGGCCCCGCCCACACAGCTCACCTGCAGCCTGTTAGAAGGTAAGCTTTGAGTGCTCCGACTCGATTCATTGGAAAAAATGACAAACGGCAAGCGAGTAGGTGTGCAGAGTGTCTGTTCTCTTCTCTTCATCAGCAGCAGGAGGAGGAGGAGGAGGAGGAGGAGGACCCCTCCCCGGACCTGCTCCACCTCCCCTACATTTGCATTCTGCCCTCTGCACACCGCCCGAGGTAACACACACACACACACACAAACAGACACACTCCCACAGGACGATAATGAGCGATATAATCAGTCTGACCATGTCGTCGTCCCTCAGCGCCCCCTGGTGGCGTCATGCAGCAGACTGATGTTCTGGTCATATGAAGAGCTGCATGATGGGACGAGTGGGTTCTCCCCCTCCCTGCAGGTCGGGGAGGGGGGGTTTGGAGTCGTGTACAAAGCGACTCTGAGGAGCACCTGCTGCGCTGTGAAGAGAATCAAACAGGTCAGCCAATCACAGTGCAGATCACACGATTCACTGAGGGGGGCGGGGCTACAGTAGGATTGATGTTGTTGTTGTTGTTGTAGGACTTTATGCGGGACTGGGATCACCTGAAGAAGAGTTTTCAAACTGAGGTGGAGAAACTGACGATGTGAGTTTAAATATTTGTCTTCATGAAGTGACTCGGTGAGAGCGGCGTGTACATCAGCTTCAGGATGACTGCGTGCATCCACTCATGGCGCCCTCGGTGTGAGCTGCTCACCGAGCTCAACTTTTTGTAACACCACCTCGCTCGCCAATGTCACTTCTCCCTCACCGACCTATCACAGTCTAGAAGAGGCGGGACTTATTATATCAGCTTTGTCAACAACAATGGCGGGAGAGAAAGTAATCTGACCCGCCTTTTCGAGGGAACGATTACAGGGGGGTGAGGGAGATGGGGTATCCTAGCAACAGTGACTCTGAAGCTGGGATTGCGAGCGCTGCATTGTAAAAGCAAAGATTCTACCGTGTGTGTGTGTGTGTGTGTGTGTGTGTGTGTGTGTGTGTGTGTGTGTGTGTGTGTGTGTGTGTGTGTGTGTGTGTGTGTGTGTGTGTGTGTGTGTGTGTGTGTGTGTGTGTGTGTGTGTGTGTGTGTGTGTGTGTGTGTGTGTGTGTGTGTGTGTGTGTGTGTGTGTGTGTGTGTGTGTGTGTGTGTGTGTGTGTGTGTGTGTGTGTGTGTGTGTGTGTCAGATTCAGACACCCAAACATCGTGGATCTGCTCGGCTTCAGCGAGGGACCGGAGTGTGTGTGTCTCATCTACAGCTACATGGAGAACAGATCACTGGACGACCAGCTGCACAATGTAACACATACACACACTCACACAGATACACCCTCACATACAGTCACACACTCTAATGCAGACGCTCACACAGATACACCCTCACATACACTCACACACTCTAATGCAGACGCTCACACAGATACACACACGCATATAGTTTTTTATGCCGTTATGTTTTAGAGATAGGACCGTGGGTAGAGTCAGAAACGTGGGTTTTCAAAGTTTACGAAGTTTGTGTGTGTGTGTTTCAGGAGAGTCGCTTCCTCTCCTGGTCGGAGAGAGTCAGTGTCGTTGAAGGAGCATCAAAGGCTCTGAAGTTCCTCCACTGCCCCCCCGAAAAACACATCACACTGATCCACGGGGACGTCAAGAGGTCAGTATGACATCACATGACATCATCCCCTGAGCCTCGTGCTAACACCTAACGTGTGTGTGTGTGTGTGTGTGTGTGTGTGTGTGTGTGTGTGTGTGTGTGTGTGTGTGTGTGTGTGTGTGTGTGTGTGTGTGTGTGTGTGTGTGTGTGTGTGTGTGTGTGTGTGTGTGTGTGTGTGTGTGTGTGTGTGTGTGTGTGTGTGTGTGTGTGTGTGTGTGTGTGTGTGTGTGTGTGTGTGTGTGTGTGTGCGCGCGCGCGTGTGTGTAGCTCAAACATCCTGTTGGACCGTCACATGGTGGCAAAGTTGGCAGACTTCGGCCTGGCTCGCTTTGCGCATCGTAGCCCGGCGGAGCGCTCGGCTGCTCAGACGGCGTCGATCGGTATGACGCAGACGGTTCGGGGCACGCTGGCGTACCTGCCCAACGAATACGTGAGGAACGGACAGCTGGGGACCGCTGTGGACGTCTACAGCTTCGGAGTGGTGAGCCACCGCAAGGCCTGATGGGAAATGTAGTATGTTAGTTTAACACAGACTACAATGATGGTGACGACGTCTGTGTGTGTTTCAGGTGCTGTTGGAGGTCCTGACGGGTCGGCGAGCCATGGAGCGAGGCAGGACGTCAGCAGAGACATACCTGGTCAGAACACACACACACACACACACACACACACACACACACACACACACACACACACACTCGACCAATGTCTGCCACCAGGTACCAATCTGATGAACCAATCACACGCCTCCCTGTCTCCCTTTCTACCCCATGCATGCACCTGGCCACACTCAAAGCGATGAGCTGAGGTGCCGCTTCTGGAGAAACGGCGCTCTTGCATGAGTGGCTTTTGAGGGAGCACGGGGGGGGGGGGGCACTGAGGGAATGCTACCGTCAAAATCATGCTAGTTTTTGAAAATTAGCAACCCTGCCTTTAAGTTAGTTTGGAAATTACGCTCTACTAGTTAAGATGAACCTCACGTCTCCATGGTAACCAAACAATGACAGAACTTAAGTTACAAACTAACTAGTTTACATGTTGAACTTGAAGCTGGGTCCAGTCCTGGTGCCATGTAAAGGGATCTAAAGGTTCCTGTGTTTGGTCTGCAGAAGGACCTGGTGGTGGAGGTGGAGGACAGTCCGGCTGGTTCTTGTGCAGCAGAGTGGAGGAAACAGCTGGACCACCGGCTGATCTCAGGTCAGTGTGTGTGTCGGTGTGTCTGTGCTTGGGAATGAAAATATCCCTTGCGATAGTTTTTGTTTGTGATTGTGTGTGTGTGTGTGTGTTTGTTCCTGATACCTGCAGCTGTTGTGTCTGTGTCGTCCTGCAGGGGGTGCTGCAGAGCCTGTTGGCCACATGGAGATGGTGTTTCTGGCCTGCGAGTGTCTTGATGAGAACAGGAAGAAGAGACCGAAAATGGAGAAGGTGAGACAGAGAGTGTTTTCTGTTTATTTAAAGAAAACAAACTCTGCTTCTGTTTTATTTCTGTGTTAGTGGCTGCGTCTGTCCTCAGTTATAAATGAGCACATATAATCATGGAATGAGAGAATAAAGTGAGAGGAAACTGTCACACTCTTGTCTGAGCGTGTCTTGCGAGTAGATGGAGCCTCATAGTGAGGTTGGTTGGTAAACACCGTGCAGCCTGAGAGGGGGGCGCTGGCATCTCTTCATAGTAATCTTTTTAGAAGTTGCGGCAAAATCCGTTGTAGAAGACGCACTTTTAATCCCTTTTTTTTCCATCTAAAAAGTCGTCTGTATCCTTTATACCGCTGCGACCAATATACCAGTATAAAATCCAAAAACAGGAGACCACAAATGCAGTGAGAGACCCCCCCCCCCCCCCCCCCCAGAAAACAGAACGAGACTTATATACCAGTGCACTTATATTTTACGGTAGCATGTGGAGTTCCTCAGGGCTCCTGTTTTGATCCTCCTCTGTTCCTCCTCTCAGGTGTTTGCCAAACTTCAGGACATCCACAGCCGTGTGAGGGACAGCCGTGTGAGGCACAGCTGCTCCTCCGCCTCCCTACTTCATCACCCTCATCTTCAACCCCCCTCCCTCCCCAGACCCCCCCACTCTCTGGACTCCAGTGTGGAAGCTCTGTCCCAACAAATGTCCAAAGTGGGACCGCTGGAGGACACGTACCAGCCTTCCATGTCCTCCTCTTCCTCCTCCTCCTCCTCCTTCTGCTCTCTCACCCGCCCTGACCCGCTACACTCATCCTCCTCCCTCCCCTCATTCTCCTCCTCCTCCTCCCTCCCCTCCTCATCCTCCTCCTCTTCCCTACCCCCCTGCTCCGCGTCCTTCATCGGTCCCTGTGAGACCGATGAGAGTCGAGGTTTTTCACAGTATGACCTCCGCTCCCCGTGCAGATCCAATGGGACCAGTTCCAGATCTCTGTCTCCATCCACCAGAGACCAGAATCTCCATCCAACAAGGCCCTCAGAGTCCCAGTTCAATCAGCCGTCCATCCCCACCGAGAACCAGTACAACTCCCCCACCCGCCCCGGCTGCAGCAGGGACAGTTCAGGGGTTCTCACCGGGGGGGGCGCCACAGCAGATCTGTATGGAGTCCCAGGAAGCCTCTCTCCTGTGGGGTCCTTGCAGTCATTGTCTCCGGGGCCCCCAGGTACACAGACAGATCGACATGTTAGCTTAGCGTGGAGCATCTCTGCCTTAAGAACAAACAGGGGGCGCTCTTTACAAGCTAACGGACAAAGCTAACAGTAGCATGCTAATCTGTAAATATGAAGTACAGTCAAAACACATTTCCCAGAAATAACAGTCAAACTGAACTCAAATGACTAAAAGTTACAAATAACATTTACTAAATAATGTTTAATAATTCACAATTATTACCAGAAGCTTTTATTTTGAAAAGGTGTTGCCAAATGGAAAACACAAGAATATCGTACTGCAGCTTTATAATTACTGCATTCTACTTAAAACTATCGTACATGTAAAAAAAAAAAAAAAAAAAACGGGTCCTAAATACCACACTGAACGGTAAAACTACGCCCTGCACGCCACATTTACTTAAATAAACAAGCAAAGGAACAAAATATTAAAGTGTAGATTGTTTGCGGACTGCTCCGCCTTCAGCCGCTGTAGCTGAGCTCGTAGCATCTTTCTCTACAGGTTCCATAACGAGCCGCAGACGTGAGCAGGGCATCAGGTGACGATTTGATTGGCAGGCAGAGCCTGGCAGCAGAGGGGTGGGCGTGTCAGTCAGGTGCTGATGTGATTGGTTGCTCTTAATTGACAAACAGTGTTTGGTTGAGGAGACATTTGGCCTTTTCTGCAGTTGTTCATGGTACAAATACGATCGTTATCGTACATGTTGCAACACTGTTCTGTAATCCGACTGTTTCTCAGAATCTGAATCTGGGTTTATTGCCAAGTACATTTAAACATACAAGGAATTTGACTTGGTGTGTTGGTGCTAAACAATTAATAAGGAAATAAAGCAGAACTAGCAACAACTTAAATAATACAGAATAAGAAGATATTACAATATAGAAAATAGAATTTAAAAATGTAAAATATATAACATAAAAAATTAAAATAAAAAGCACAAAATGTACAAAAGGTGTAATGTAGGAGCTGTGCAGTGGACTATGTGGAAAAAGGAAAAATCTTAATGTGTGTAACTCCTCACAGAGTGCATGTAAGAAAGATACATTTTCTTTTCTGAATTTGAGTTTTATTCTGATGTCCTGATGAAAAGTGTGTAAAAGTAGCTTCACACAGTGACAGTTTAGACTCTTAACATTCAACATTTGAACTTTGACCCAAGTGTTATAATAGGTGATAATGTGACCTTTGACCTGTGTGCTCAGTGGTAATCAACCCCATTAAAGAGCGTTTCCTGCAGAAGAAGAGTCAGTACGACGAGGGAAGGATCCGAACCCCCGAACTGCTGTCAGCCGACGACCTTTGTACGCAAACGCCACGTTTACAACTCACCTGTTTATAACGCATCTACAACATGTGTTTATTACACTTCTATGACTTGTGTTTGATTTGGACCTCCTCTGTTGCCGTCTTGTGTTTCCTCAGATGAAGGGCGGAGTTCTGAGGAGGGGAGAGGACCAGAGGAGAGCGACGAGCTGGATTACCTTCCAGTGGCTAAACACACCTGAGCCCAACACGCCTCTCATGACGAGTTAGTGTTAGTTCAAACCACCAGCAGTCCATAGAGCTCTATGAGAGCAGAGTCTGACACGCAGGTACAATGTGAATCCTCTCCACACCTGCAGGAGGGAATCAGGTGTTTCACCTCAGTTGTCTGATTCTGATAATAATGAAAAAGTATTGGATCAGAGTGTCACGCTCAGCCTCTCGTTTTATTTAAACTCTTTCTTCATGTTTTAACATTTCACTGAACACACTGAGGAGACATAAACGTTCTTCATGATGATCTGTTTACAGCTTCTGTTGAGTACTTCCTTTAACTTTAATCATTAACACTGAGCTGTCAATCTGAGGAGGATCAGTTTATCAGCAGCTTCCTGCCGTCGTCATTTCACTCTTTCCTTTCACAGCATGTGTCCCTCTCGTCCTGTTTAAGTCTTTTCTCTGTTATTTATAATGGTGCATATCCCATAATATCCTCCATGGTTTGTAATAAACAGCCATGGTTCCTTGCTGCAGTGTCTCTGACCCTGAACGCACCATGACACAAACAAGCTGACCCGATGATTCTGTTTTCTATTTATTATCATCTCATCTCTATCATCTTAAATACCAAATAATGGATGAAGAGCTGTGATATCAATCTGTGTCTGTACAATCAATAATAAATCATTTCTATACTGTACGTAAGTGTTCTTGTTTTCACTTCACTAACACAGTAGTAGGTGGCAGTAGCTCAGACTGTAGGGACCTGGGTTGGGAACTGGAGGGTCATGGTTCAAGATCAAAATATGGAAGTTGGTGTGGTGGCTGGAGAGGCCAGGGCACTTCAAAATAAAACACAATAGACAAACTAGCCTCATCAAAATTCATCACTCATCAGAAGCAAATTTACATGTATACTTTTCCTCTTACGACCTGGACACAGAAATAAATAGATGTGTAAATGTAAAAATATGGAAATAAATTAATAACTCAATGTGGAAATGTATGCATTGATACATATATAACTGTAGAAATACGCTAATAAATGAATAAATACATGAAAAAATATATAAATAGCCTTTTTCATTAACAAAGTGTATTTATTATTTATTGATTGATGTATTGTTTTCAGCATTTATATATTTATTGATGCATTTATTTAATTATTTATTTATACATTAATGTATGCATTTCTCCCAACATTTATTTATTTATACTTTAGTAATTTTTTGTCCCTCATATTAATTAAGTGATTTAAAACATTGCATGTTTCACTCATAGACTGTAAATATTACAGTTTATTATTATTATTACGGTTTCACTCTGACTGTAAATATTACAGTTTGTTACTATTATTATTATGGTTTCACTATATAACTGTAAATATTACAGTTTATTATTATTATTATGGTTTCACTATATAACTGTAAATATTACAGTTTATTATTATTATTATTATGGTTTCACTATATAACTAAATATTACAGTTTATTATTATTATTATTACGGTTTCACTATATAACTAAATATTACAGTTTATTATTATTATTATTATTATGGTTTCACTATATAACTGTAAATATTACAGTTTATTATTATTATTATTATGGTTTCACTATATAACTGTAGATATTACAGTTTATTATTATTATTATTATGGTTTCACTATATAACTGTAGATATTAGTTTATTATTATTATTATTATCATTATTATGGTTTCACTATATAACTGTAAATATTACAGTTTATTATTATTATTATTATTATGGTTTCACTATATAACTAAATATTACAGTTTATTATTATTATTATTATTACGGTTTCACTATATAACTGTAAATATTACAGTTTATTATTATTATTATTATTATGGTTTCACTATATAACTGTAAATATTACCGTTTGTTATTATTATTATTATGGTTTCACTATATAACTGTAGATATTACAGTTTATTATTATTATTATTATTACAGTTTCACTATATAACTGTAAATATTACAGTTTATTATTATTATTATTATTATTATTATTATTCCGGGTTCACTCTCTGGCGCCCTCTGCTGGATCAGCTGTCTGTTAGCAGTTAGCCACCTAGCCGCCCGGCCTCTCTGTGTTTTGTTTGGTTGCTGTTAGCAGCAAGATGGCGGCTCCCTGCCCGGCGCTCACACCCTGACTTCTGCACATTAAACTCCAGCTCTCCGCCTCCACAGTGCTCCGTCACACTGATGCATGGAGAAGCCGTTAATCTTATTTTCCTGCTGGCTCGGCGTAGCGTTCCCGGTTCTGCGTGTTATTCGTTCGTTTTCCCCCAGACTGCGCGTCGCTTCACCCGGGCTAAGATGGCGGACGCTGCGCTGCAGTGCCGCGGCTAACGACCAGCACACTGACCGCTCCCCCGCAGACTGCACCACCACAGGAGGCTTCTGATTCAACCTGTCTGACTTAAATCTGTCTGATAGACAACAGACAAGAGAGGGAAACTGTCCGGGGAAGTGCGAGGCAGCAACATAACAGACAAACACTTAAAGGCAGCCGGCTGCTTAGCATCGGGAGCTAGCTGACAGGCTAATGCTAACCCCGCTGTTAGCAGGCCGGAACTGATTTTAAACTTTGACGAACTCTGAACTGAATTTGGAGAATTAGTTTCTCACTGAGGAACGAGAGAAACACACACAAACACACACACACAGAAACACACACACACACAGTGAGGCGTCATGGAAGCCGAGCCCGGGACCCCCGCGGTGCTGCAGCCCCGGTGGAAGCGCGTCCTGGGCTGGAGCGGCCCGGTGCCGCGGCCCCGACACGGACACCGGGCCGTCAACATCAAGGAGCTGATGGTCGTGTTCGGAGGAGGGAACGAGGGGATCGTGGACGAACTGCACGTCTACAACACAGGTACGTGTTTACCTGTTGTGTTTATATTTAATGGATTAAGATAATTAATGTGTCAACAGATAAACACGGAGAGACGCTAGCCGTGCTAACAGAAAGCTAAGTGCTACATAGCTTATCTTACTAAACAGCTAATATATATAAATAAAAATGCTAACAGCTGATATATATAAATAAATACTAACAGCTGTTATAGATAATTTGGGCTTTTAATTCAGTGGATGTGTTTGAAACTGAAGATAAACGTTAACACGTCACTGGAGCTCAGGACAGGATGTTAGCACCGCGGGGCTAAATTAGCTTTCTGCTACTGGAGCTAACTTTAGCCTTTTTTTTTTAGCCACCGCATGCTAACGGGATTAGCCGCGGAGCTAACGCAGCGGCTCCGGCTGTAACACAGAAAGAAATGGCGCGTTTTTTACTGAAAACACTGCTGACGTCACAGTGACACGCCCCTCTGCTGCATTATAACGGATAGAAACAACAAAGAGCCGTGAAGTACAACACACCGAAAAGATAAGGAGTTAATAATCAAACATGGTTTCTTTTGTTATTTTATTAAATCACTGTCTTATGGTTGTTTTTTATTGTTATTATATTATTAATTGTTATTATTTTACTCCTTCTTTTTTTTTTTTTTACTACTGCTACTAGGACACCCAATTTTGTTGTAAATAGATTTGAGCTTCTTTTCTGGTTTTCAGGCCACTCAAAGCGCTTTAACACCACATGTCACACCTACACATAACCACCCTGATGGTAGAGGCTGCTGTGTAAAGTGTCTACCAGTATTTACTAATCCATTCACATCACATTCATAAGCCGTCACAGCAGCGGGAGCAACTCTGGGTTAAGAGTCTTCTCAAAGTACACACCAGAGTTGTGGCTGCTGGAGCTGGGGATTGAACCCCCAACTTCCCGGTTTAGGGATGACCGACTGTACCACTGTACCACAGGGGCGGCTCTGTGTCCAGACAAAGTAGATGATTACATAAAGTAAAAATCAGCGCTGGTCATTCTACGGCTGTTTTTAAGTGACTGTTGTCATAGAGTCGCTTTTATTTTCAGCATTTGGAATCGCTTCATCCAATTGAATGCATCAACATCTACTTGAAGACTTTTCTGTTGTCGTAGCTCATCTCTTTAAACGTTTAATAAACAACCGCAACAATGAGAAGAAGAAAAACAAGTCAGAGTTTTGACTTCAGGGGGCGTTCCTGATGTCAGATGAAGCTCAAGCGGCAGCAGATAGCTACAGAAACAGAGAGTTATAGCTAATATATGCACACTTTATAATGGGTTAATTAACTGCACTTCAGTGTTAAAACTATATTATTGTTGGAGCGTTGGTGGCGCAGTTAGTGCGTGCGCCCCATGTATGGAGGCTGTAGTCCTCCAAGCGGGCGGTCCAGGTTCAATCCACCTGTGGCTCCTTTCCCACATGTCATTTCCCACTCTCTCTCTCTCCCTGATTTCCAACTGTTCTATCTCTCCATTAAAGGCACAAAAAGCCCGAAAAATAAATATTTAGGAAACTATACTATTATTTTCTGTATTTCAATATATCGCAGAAAGAAAATATATCCCAGTTTAAGTTTGGTTTTTTTCCATATCGTGCTGCCCTGGTTCAGTGACTTTACATCGATTCTATTCAGCTTCACTTTGAAGGAACTGTGCCTTCAAGTGTAGATGGACTTGTAGAAGCTCTGTCAAATACTCTACTCTTCTGAACTTTATTTACACAATGTTTCCCCACTTTTTGTTTATTGCGACATGCGCTGCTGCTGCCCTCTTGGCCAGGTCACCTTTGTGAAAGAGCTCTTGATCTCAGTGGGTTAATTACCTGGTTAAAGGTTAAATAACTTTTCACAAGTGTTAATTCTTGCTTATGTTGAGTATGTTGAACTGCAGTATTACGAGACTTCTTTATAGAAATCTAAAAGTTCTTTAAATTTGTGGACTAAATTTATTTTTGGATTAGAATAATCTGGAAGACGTTTGTGTGATGGTTTAAAGAGTACTTTAAAAACATTAACCTGTAAACTGTCGTAACTTGATGCCCCCTCTCCCCCCCAGCTACTAACCAGTGGTTCATCCCGGCTGTTCGGGGTGACGTCCCCCCCGGCTGTGCTGCTTACGGCTTCGTGTGCGATGGGACGAGGCTGCTGGTGTTTGGAGGGATGGTGGAGTATGGGAAGTACAGCAGCGACCTGTACGAGCTGCAGGTCAGTCTTTATGAAACATGTCCTGGATTCTTCTTCTCTGAATTCTAAGATGAATAATTAGGACAATATGTACAAACTACTTCCTGTTGTGTCTTCAGGCGAGCCGCTGGGAGTGGAAACGTCTGAAGGCCAAGGCTCCAAAGAACGGCCCGCCCCCCTGCCCCCGCCTCGGACACAGCTTCTCTCTGATTGGAAGCAGCTGCTACCTGTTTGGAGGACTGGCCAATGACAGCGAAGACCCTAAAAATAACATCCCAAGGTAAAGAAAACATCCCCAGCCCCGTGTACCTGCACCACTTCCTGTTGGATGCAAACAGCTGCTCTTTAACCGTCTCACCTGTCCTCTCCAGGTACCTGAACGACCTGTACTGTCTGGAGCTGCGGCCGGGCTCCAGCGTGGTCGGCTGGGAGATCCCTCCGACCTCGGGTCAGCCCCCGCCCCCAAGAGAGAGCCACACCGCCGTGGTGACAAGTGGCCGCGGGAACAACAGACTCATCATCTACGGAGGCATGAGCGGCTGCAGGCTGGGAGACCTGTGGGTGCTGCACATAGGTGAGACAGGTGCACATTGTCAGAGGCCATGCTTTTCTCCATGATTTAGATTTTCTTTATAAAATGTAACCAAATATTGGGATGCAGGTAGCCGAGTGGTTAGTTTGCTCCAAGAGCCCCAGAAGTCACATACACACCCATTCTAAAAAGCCTGTAGCCTATTGATCGGTTTGTTTCTGATGATGTCACAGACTCTCTGACATGGAGTAAACCGACCCTCAATGGAACCGCACCCCTTCCCAGAAGCCTTCACTCTGCCACCACCATCAACAACAAGTAATACTACACAAAAGTACTACACACATATATTACACACAGACAGTACAAAGGCAGCTCTCACCTGACACTACTGACTAACTGTCTGTCTGTGGTCAGGATGTACGTGTTTGGAGGTTGGGTTCCTCTGGTGATGGATGATGTGAAGGTGGCGACTCATGAGAAGGAGTGGAAGTGTACCAACTCACTGGCCTGCCTCAACCTTGGTACACACACACACACACACACACCTGAACACACATATTCACACTGCTGTCCACCTGTCTGACCACCTGTCTGTCTGCCTGCAGATACGATGTGTTGGGAGACGGTGCTGATGGACAGTCTGGAGGAGAACGTCCCGAGAGCTCGCGCCGGTCACTGCAGCGTGGCCATCAACTCCAGACTGTACATCTGGAGCGGCAGGGACGGATACAGGAAGGCCTGGAACAACCAGGTGTGCTGCAAGGACCTCTGGTACCTGGAGACAGGTGAGTGAGACAGCTGACAGACAGCAGAGCAGTACCTGTGTGTCCCACCTGTGTGTCTCACCTTTCTGTCTCACCTGTTCTGTCCTCAGAGCGTCCCTGCGCCCCCTCCCGGGTCCAGCTGGTTCGGGCTAACACGTCGTCTTTGGAGGTGAGCTGGGGCCCGTCTCAGACCGCCGACACCTACGTGCTGCAGCTACAGAAGTATGACATTCCTGCCACACCTGCTGTCACCTCATCTGCCGCTAGCACCGCCCCCAACCTTGTCCCAACAGCCACACCTGTAGCGAGCTTCTCAAACAGCCCCTCCCCCGTCGCCACGACATTAGCCAACCAGTCTGGCATCACACTGCTGCCCTCCCACACCGCCTCTGTTCCTGCAAGCCCATTGGCTGCCGCAGCCAAAGCCCCAGGTGAGTAACACACTTCTCCAGGTAGATGTAGGTAGTTTGATCTGAGTTTTTCTCACCTGTGACCTTTTTCACCTTTTCTGTAGCAGTCCTGAAGGTGGCAGCTCCAGGAGTAGGGGGCGGAGCCTCTTTCGTTACTGTGAGGCAGGCCGCACCTAAATCTCCAGTCGCCGTGACGACACTTCCTGCAGGTGTTCGTATGGTCGTACCTGCCCAGGCTGGTCAAGCGACGGTAAAAAAAAAACCTCCTCATTATTTCTAACTCGTGGTCCTCTGACGTTTTGTGCACATTTATCAAAACAGGAAGTTTGCTCAGTCATCATGGAGACTGATGCAGTGTCTCCATGGCAACTGAGGATCTCCAGCTGCTGAAAGCTCCTGAAAAAAATATCCCGGGCCCAACTCTTTAATTCATTGTTTTCCCTCCTCCTGCCTCCCGTCTGCTCTCAGTCACAAGGGGGCAGTCCGCAGATGAGCGGCATGGCGGCATTGGCGGCCGCCGCTGCAGCGACTCAGAAGATCCCTCCCTCCACGGCAATGCTGAACGTCCCTGCGGGAGCAACGCTTGTAAAGACTGTGTCTGTGAGTCCAGGAACCAAACAGGGCACCCCCGTTACCATGGTAACAACACTATATACTGTATCAAACTGAACACTATGTTTAGGGAACAGGCATAAACACAGTTATCAGACAAACAGGAAGTGAGTCATCAGCAGGGGAGGAATAGACACACTTTGATCTCAAAACATAATCAAAGCCCGCCCCCTTCAGTACAACCTGTCAATCATCTTAGCACAAACCTGTCTCCTCTCACCTGTTGCAGGTAACAAACCCAGCCACCCGCATCCTGAAGACTGCTGCTGCTCAGGTGGGCGTGTCCTCTGGAGTCTCCACCTCCGGCACCCCCGGCAGACCGATCATCACCGTGCATAAATCGGGCACAGTGACCGTCTCCCAACAGGCTCAAGTGGTCACCACAATGGTGGGGGGAGTCACAAAGACCATCACACTGGTCAACAGTTCACTGGGAGGAGGCGGGTCTCTGGTGAGTATTGTGAAGGCGCCTTTACAGCAAAACAATTTAAAAAAAATGGAAACAAATCTCACTTTCTGTCTGTGTCAGATCGGTAACCTTGGTAACCTCGGTAACCTTGGGAAGATGGTGGTCCAGACTAAACAAGTGCAGAGTGGAGCGGCGACTGGTCAGACTGTGAGCAGCCCCCTCACACAGTTCCTGCAGGTACAGGCTGAACCTCACATTAACCCTGCCCCGTAAGATCCAGCATACACATTAACCCCACCCCCCTCTCTGTGTGTCAGACGAAAGGCTCCCTCCCACCAGGAACCATCCTGAAGCTGGTGACGTCGGCTGACGGGAAGCAGACGACCCTCCTCAGCACCGCGCAGGCCGGATCCCCCAAATCCACAATCCTCGGCGTAGCCCCGGGAACAGGCACAAAACCAGGAGCCACTATCATCAAGACCATCCCTATGTCTGCTCTGCAGGGGGGGGCAGGTACTCAAACACACACCTGCACACACCTGACATGCTTTATTTCAAACGGGATGACTAACAGTAAAGCTCCTCCTCCCCTGCAGGTGCCAACAGTCCATATACAATCTTCACCACCAAGATGGTCACAGCAGGAAGTGCCGGAAAAATTCTCACAACCGTCCCGAAGATCGGCTCAGGAGGCCAGCAGGGACTCACACAGGTAACACACCTGATCACAAGTAACACACCTGTATACAGGTAACACATCTGACCACAGGTAACACATCTGACCACAGGTAACACACCTGACCACAGGTAACACACTTGACCACAGGTAACACACTTGACCACAGGTAATACACTTGACCACAGGTAATACACCTGATAACAATTAACACACCTGACAACAATTAACACACCTGACCACAATTAACACACCTGACCACAATTAACACACCTGACCACAGGTAACACACCTGACAATAATTAACACACCTGACCACAGCTAACGCACCTGACAATAATTAACACACCTGACCACAGGTAACACACCTGACAATAATTAACACACCTGACCACAGGTAACACACCTGACAATAATTAACACACCTGACCACAGGTAACGCACCTGACTACAGGTAACGCACCTGACAACAATTAACGCACCTGACCACAGGTAACACACCTGACAATAATTAACGCACCTAACCACAGGTAACGCACCTGACCACAGGTAACGTACCTGACTACAGGTAACGCACCTGACAACAATTAACGCACCTGAACACAGGTAACACACCTGACCACAGGTAACACACCTTACAACATTTAATGCACCTGACCACAGGTAACACACCTGAACACAAGTAACGCACCTGACCACAATTCACACACCTGACCTCAGGAAACACACCTGACTACAGGTAACACACCTGACCACAAATAACACACCTGACCACAGGTAACTCACCTGACCACAGGTAACTCACCTGACCACAGGTAACACATCTGACCACAGGTAACACATCTGACCACAGGTAACACATCTGACCACAGGTAACACACCTGAACACAATTAACACACCTGACCACAGGTAACACACCTGAACACAGGTAACACACCTGACCACAATTAACGCACCTGAACACAGGTAACACACCTGACCACAATTAACGCACCTGAACACAGGTAACACACCTGTCCACTATTAACACAACTGACCACAGGTAACACACCTGACCACAGGTAACGCACCTGACAACATTTAACGTACCTGACAACATTTAACGCACCTGACCACAGGTAACGCACCTGAACACAGGTAACACACCTGACAACAATTCACACACCTGACCTCAGGAAACACACCTGACTACAGGTAACACACCTGACCACAAATAACACACCTGACCACAGGTAACTCACCTGACCACAGGTAACACACCTGACCACAGGTAACAGACCTGACTACAGGTAACACACCAGACCACAGGTAACACACCTGACTACAGGTAATACGTATGCAAGTCATATATATAATACTAACTGTTGTTTTTTTCCTGTGTGTTAAGGTGGTGTTGAAAGGAGCTCCGGGGACGCCAGGTACAATCCTGAGGACTGTACCTATGGGCGGAGTCAGACTAGTGTCACCTGGAGCTGTTGGCGCCAAACCCAATGTGACCACACTGGTTGTCAAGGGAACCTCAGGTAAACCCTGGTTACACGTCAAGTACTCTCCATTTCAGCTGCAACACACCTGAGCTGACCCTGTGTGTGTGTGTTTGTGTGTGTGTGTATGTTTGTGTGTGTATCAGGTGTGTCCAGTCTGGGGACTGTAACGGGAAGTATCTCCACCGCAAAACCAGGAGGAGTTGTTACCTCCTCCCTGGCAACGCCCATCACCACCCTAGCAACCATTGCCACACTTGCTGGCAAGGTCACAGCTACAACAGCTGGACCCAAACAGGTAACTGAAGACTGAAAACACACACCTGAGTGACTCATGTTGTGTAGTTCTGTAGTAATAATGCAGTATTGTGTGCACAGGTGACTCTGATCACAACTCCAAGTGGAGCGGAGTCTCTGGTCCAGGATCTACCCGTCTCCATCATGGCGTCCCCGACTTCAGAAGAACCTGGAAGTACTACAAGCACCACGACAACTACATCCAGTACTGCGGGAGGAGAGAGTGGAGAGACTACAGGTAACACAGGTACACAAACCAGTACTGCACATTCTGCTTATTATTCAATGCACTGCAGTGTTTCTGATGATGTCACTGATGATGTCACTGATGATGCTGCAGTGACGTTGGTGTGCTCCAACCCGCCTTGTGAGACCCATGAAACTGGCACCACCAACACTGCCACAGTCGCCACAGCAGCCATGGGCGGTAACAACAGAGAATGCTCCAACCCGCCGTGTGAGATGCACGAAACGGGGACGACCAACACCGCCACGACCGCCTCGGCCAGCATGAACCAACTGCCACAGGTGAGCTCACACTCAGGTGTTTAGACAGGAAGACTTATTATGAGGTAACAAATAGTGTGCTCAGCTCCTCCCCTTTCTTCCTCAGGTGAGCTCCAACCTGGCTGCTCCTGTCAGTCAGATTGCAGGGAACACCTGCTCCAACCCGCCCTGTGAGACCCACGAGACCGGGACCACCAACACTGCCACCACAGCGGGGGCGGGAGGACTCACACAGGTGAGACAACACCTGTCATGTTTGCACTTATTGCCTCTGATTTGTTAAAAAGGAGTGTAGACTGAACTCCAAATGTATCTGTCTGCAGGTTTGTTCGAACCCCCCCTGTGAGACTCATGAGACCGGGACCACCAACACCGCCACCACGGCAGGGACAGGTGGACTCACACAGGTGAGACAACCACTGGCAAACCTTTTTTTATGGCCTCTGATTAGTTGATCTTGAGTGTAGACTGAGCTCTGTTGTATCTGCCTGCAGGTTTGTTCAAACCCCCCCTGTGAGACCCACGAGACCGGGACCACCAACACTGCCACCACGGCGGGGACAGGTGGACTCTCACAGGTGAGACAACCACTGACAGGTTTGCTCTGATGGCTTCTGATTAGTCGAACACGAGTGTAGACTGAGCTCTGTTGTATCTGCCTGCAGGTTTGTTCGAACCCCCCCTGTGAGACCCACGAGACCGGGACCACCAACACTGCCACCACAGCCACAGGTAACCTGCTCGCACACCTGAGGTCTCACCTGGACAATAAAAATGTTCTGTCTTAAAGAAGTTGTCCATTCACATCACTTTCCTGTCCTCTGTCTGCAGCTCAGCAGGGTGAAGACTCCACAGACCCCTCCTCCTCCTCTGACCCCCCTGCACCGGCCCCCTCCACAGCAAGCCAGAGTAGAGCTGTTACCACGGTTACACAGTCCACACCCACCCCCGGACCATCTATACCTGTAAGCATGCTCACACACACACACACACATGCGCTCACCGACACACCTTCACCATATCTGATGTCCCATGATCCTCTTTGTTCGCAGGAGATCTCCTCATTGGTTGGAGAGGGCAGGGCTGAGTCGTCTGAGGCGGAGGCTGTTGCCATGGTAACTGGATCAGCAGAAGATGGGGAGGAGCCTATGCAGACTGACAGCCAACCGGGGCATGTGATGCCAACGGTGTTACAGGTTCATATGGAGGACAGTGAGGCGGCACAGGTACACACACACACAGAAACACACACACACACACAGACACACACACACACACACACACACACACAGTGGTCTAACCAATCGGCTGGTTTCTCTCAGATGACCTCAGACGGCGGTCTTCCTCATGAGCTGATGTCATCAGAGGGGGATGGAGGGGAGGGTACGACGACCCTGATGGTGACGGGACTCACCGCGGATCAGCTGGCCGTAACCACGGGAACAGACGACGCTGTACAGCAGGCGACAATTCAGGCCGTGCTGCAGGCGGCGGGACACATGGGTGAGTTTTCTTTATATGAACACCAGGGGGCTCTACTGAGACCTGAACCCTGGTAAACAGGTCGACTACAGACCAGTACACACTGCACCTTACCACCACCTGTGTGTGTTTGTGTGTGTGTGTCTCACTCTCTCTCTCTTTCTGAAGGTGAGGATCAGCCCATAGTTCTGACTCAGCAGGATCTGGCGGTTCTGGTACAGCAGCAGCTTCAGGGCATCCACAACCAACCTGAACCTGAACCTGAACCTGAACCTGAGCCCAGCAGCCTGCCCACAGGTACACATGCAGACCCACACACACACACACACACACACACACACCTGAACAGGTGAACCATGTGCTCCTGAACACAGATGGTTTCAGGTGCATCTGTGGTTCTGGACTTTTATTTTGAAGGTTATAATCTGAAGAGACACTTTGGGTTTATTCTGAGCTACAATTACGTTTTAAGAACCCGTACAGTCTGGTGGGTACGGCGCACTTTTAACACGTATTTTACATCGAAATAGCGGGATGCTTCCAATGTACAAGTTTATACCGCAAAGCATGCTGGGATACTCGATGACACGGACTAGGCTGGAGTTTTTATAATGATTTATCTGTCAGTAATAACAATAATGAGTGTTGAGGTTCTGCTGTGTGATTGTTGTCACTTGTCAGCTGTTAAATAAAGTTTTTGTTTATTTCCCAGAGGGCCTTGCTCCAGCAGACAGCCTGAATGACCCCGCCGCAGAGAGTAACGGACACGAGCTGACATCATCAGCTGTGACCAGCGCCGTGGCCCGATTGGCCAGTACATTTGGCCCCAGCCCTCAGCTGACTGCCAGCCCGGTTAAGATTCAAACAGCCGCGCTGCCCGCAGAGGTTACCAACGGCAACCCCGCTCCTGCAGGGGTGAGAGACCCCGCTCGCTAACCGCATGCTAACAATACATATGAAGAACATGATCGTTTGCTAACAGCATTATGCTAACTGTGTGTAGAAGCCGACCGTGGTGATGAGGTCATCAGTGAAGGACAGTCAGTGGTATGACGTCGGCATCGTCAAGGTGACCAACATGGTGGTGACACATTACTACGTCCCCTACGGAGAAAACATGGCCGACGTAAGAAACACACACACACACACACACACACACACACACACACACACACACACACACTGGTTCATTATCACTCATGTTTTGATGGCGTGCACCTGCAGGATGACTCAGGCGTGGTACCTGACTACAGTCAAATGAAGAAGGTGGAGCTTCAGCCGGGCACGGCGTATAAGTTTCGTGTGGCGGGGATAAATATCTGCGGCCGCGGAGCCTTCTCGGAGGTGTCGGCTTTTAAAACGTGTTTGCCTGGTTTCCCCGGAGCGCCCTGCGCCATCAAGATCAGCAAGGTGAGCTCCCTTCCTGTTTGTGATGTTTGAAGTTTTTGCTCAGCTTGGTTACCATGGAAACCACACCAACTGTGATGTTATGAGGACCTGTGTGTGTGTGTGTGTGTGTGTGTGTGTGTGTGTGTGTGTGTGTGTCTTTGAAAAACAGAGAATGCTGGGTAATGTAGTCCCCTCAGTACCTACTATCAGCTGTTTACTGTTTAGTACCTACTGTTCAGTAGGCAGATATTTGTTCCTACTTCTTCTGATTCATTCAGTAAGGAAGTGACGTCATTTACGTTTCCCAAACCGGCCGCATTCACCCGTTTAAAAAAAAAAAAAATTTTGTTTATCTTTATTCAAGAAGAGTAATGCACATATACAGTCAGGTAAACAAAAAACAATATCACAATGTAAATCAAGTAAAAGATTAAATAACTAAATAACATACAGTACATAAAGAACAAATGAAAGACAGTAATATACAGAATATAAAATAAACCAATAAAGACGCTTTTAAATAGTTGATTTGGAGGCACACGTGACGTGATGATTTACGTTTAATTTTGCACAGCATTGAGGGTAAAATACAATTCATTTCCTGAAAGCACGCATCTGATCCATACTGCATGAAACCTGGAAGTTAGTATCCATACTGAAATGTTCAGTATACTGAGGTGGACCCAAAAAATGACCACTGAATGACCACGAGGGTTCAGTATACTGAAACTACATACTGAATAGTACGTACTGTAACAATTCAGAAAGGGCCCGTGTCTTTAAAAAACAGAATGAATGCTGGGTAATGTAGTCCCCTCAGCCTGCTCTAACTTGCTTCTCTCTGATTGTGTTGCTGTAGAACATGGACGGGGCTCAGCTCACCTGGGAGCCTCCTGCCGTCACCTCAGGTAAGATCACTGAGTACTCGGTGTACCTGGCCATCCAGTCCAGCCAGGCGAGCTCGGCCTCAGGTTCTGGTCCGGCCCAGCTGGCCTTCATGAGGGTGTACTGCGGCGTCAGCCCGTCCTGTCTGGTCCAGGCCTCCAGCCTCGCCAACGCCCACATCGACCACACCACCAAACCCGCCATCATCTTCCGCATCGCCGCACGCAATCAGAAGGGCTACGGCCCCGCCACGCAGGTCAGGTGGTTACAAGGTGAGTCAACGGGGGTTGTTATGATACCACAATTTAAAATCACGATATCGATACCTGCTTGGGAAGAATTGTAGACGATGATGTTAATTCTGTGTGTGTGTGTGTGTGTGTGTGTGTGTGTCTGTGTGTGTGTGTGTGTGTGTGTGTGTGTGTGTCTGTGTGTGTGTGTGTGTGTGTGTGTGTGTGTGTGTGTGTGTGTGTGTGTGTGTGTGTAGAGAGCAGTAAAGAAGCTAAACCAGCTGTGAAGAGAGCCGGCGTGTCTCCTGATTAGTAAGAACAAATTCTCTTCTCTCACACAAACAGGAAACTTTATTTATTTTTAGTGTAACATCTTTTAGTTTAATTTCACTTAGTGATTATTTTTTTCATTTATTTATTACAAACATCAATAAAACTGAACTTATCTTAAACTGCAGATGTTTTTTACCAAGCGTCCGCTCTTATCAAGCCTCATTTCAAATATTAAAAATGTGATATCAAAATGTAACGCTTCCTTAAACATCCACAAAAATCTGAGTGAAAACAAACATTCATAACTTTTAGAAAACTGAGACAAAAACTACTCAATTTCCCAGCCTGTGTGGGCGTGGCAGCTCGCGTTCTGATTGGCTTTGATGGTTTTGCGAGCGATGCTTTGTTTCGATGGTTCTCTGTGTGATCGGGACCTTAGAAGCTTTTAGTGGATTTGAGTTTCTGGAGGCTTTAAAGAAACGACAACGTCAGAGCTTTGATCATATTAATACGTTATAACAAGAATCAGAGTTTTAGATTTCCTGTAAATGGAAGGTGATGTAACGTCATGCTAGCTGTTGCCCAAAGGTTAAACAAACCTCTTTATATATGAAGACCGTTTTTATTTTTTATTGAAATGTTTTTCTTCTTCTGCTCCGTCTCTTATCCTTTTCTTCTTCTCACCTGCAGTAAACCTGTCGGACCAAAGAAGTTCAAAACCGACCAATAGGAGGAGCTGATGTGAAGCTGAGGACTCTGATTGGTTACTGTTGTCTTAAGCTCCACCCTGCGTCTGGTTATCATGTCAACAGGATGGAGGCGGGGACTCCTTGAGAGTTTCCTGTCCCTTGGGAGACAGATTAAAAAAAAAAAAGACTTGTAGGATATCTGTACATTATCGACCAGTCAGAAACTGTTTTACTTTGTTGTCATGGAGACGGCGAGGGCTGGAGTCACATGTTCGGCTAAAAAGGAAAAACAATAAAGTTTGAGTTTATTAAATGTAGATGTAGCTAGCCCTCCCTAACCCAGAGTTCAGGATAGAGGTCAAAGGTCACAGTGCTAACAGTGGGTGGGGCCTCTGCAGAAGGGGGCGGGGTTTAAACCAGCTTATTGTAAATTATTTTCTGTCCCATTAAAATATGATTTTTTTTATATAAACGTCTGAAAAAAAGTTTATTCTAATTCTCTGGTTTCTGTTATTTCTTCTGTGGTCATTCTTCTGATTTTTTTTTCTTCTGTTGATGGAGTCGTCCCTGTGCGACGGAGCTCAGCCATTGGTCAGTTTGTTTGAGATTTTTCAGCTATTGGGAATGAGACCTGTTTGTGAATATTCTCTGGAACAATAAAGTTTTTTAGAGCATTTTTTTACCGACTGTCTGGAGTCCACTTCCTGTCTCCAAACGTCTGAAGAGATTTTTATATTGAGTTCAAGAAGAAAATAAGTTTGAGTTTGTCAAATGAAACGGGTTCTGATTTGATTCATAGAAACTTCACCTGCAGCTGTTAAATTTATTAAATGGCTTTTGAAAAATGGAGAGAGGTTAGAACACAGAAAGGTTTACAGACCCATGCAGAGCTGGATAAACACTGAAGCTTCAGAGTCCACCACATGGGAGACAGCTCTCTATGATGTTTAGAATTTAGACTGCAGTACCCATTTTAAACACTAGGGGTCAGAGTTACATGTAAATCTGTTTAGTCTCTCCTGCTTTGAACAAATTTAGTTTGAAAATAATGAAAGGCCATCTCAGATTAAAGTTAATAAAGCCCGGGCTATGGATTGACGTTTTATGGTAAATATTAAGGTCATGTGGCATCAAGTTGAGTAAATCCATAAAGAATATCCCCCACCTTAATAAAATATATCAATTCAATTCAATTCAAAAAACTTTATTTGTCCCCGGGGGCAATTCAAAGACACACAGAGCAGTAAATTAACAACAGTGCAAGTAAACAAAACATTATAACCTAAATAGAAAGTGTCAATTTAAATACAACTTAAAGCTTAAACTTAACTTAAAAATACAAAATATAAAAGAGTAGATATAAGTGGACAGTGATCGGACTAACAGATGTAAACAGAACTATGTGCAGTAAAGGAGAAATAAATAAATATATACAGAGCTATGTGCAGGTAGGCAAATACTAAATGATAAGTTATTAAAGTGCATGGGGAATAATGGAACAACAGAACTAATATAAACAATATAACTGTAAAGGTAAGAATTAGATAAATAAAGTGACCGTAGTGATGGATAAGAAACATCAGGAATAAATTAACCAGAACTGTATGAATACTGATATAGAATAAAGTGATGTAGTGATGGATATGAATTATATTCAGTAAACTTCTATAAATAATTTTCCTTTAATTTAGATAAAATCAGTTTTTTTTTTTAATCATTAAATTTAGCCTGATTTGATCGATCAGCTGATTGGTCAGCAGTCTTTGTGTGCGTGCAGGAACGTGCGCGGGGCCGCGGCGCAGTGCACGCGCAGCTTGGTGCTGATGGAGCTGCTGTGTGAGAGAGGAGACACGCGGCCGTATCGATGAGGAGGAGGAGGATGAAGAGCGGATCACATCATCGATCCGCGCTGATCAGCTGTTCGATCCTCGAGAGGGGAGCTGCACGAGGCGACAATCGGCGTCATCAGTCATCGATCAACGTCATCGATCACACCTGACGTGTCGCGTGAGCCGCAGAGAGAGAGAGAGACAAGCAGCTGATCCGCGGGACTCTGCGGGTTCTGGACCATGTGAGCCTGCGGGTTCGATCCCCGCCAGAGGTCCGGAGGGAACTCCGCAGGTGGTCCAGGTAAGAGAGGCTTCACGCGCCCATATAGTGAGGCATCTCCCGCGCACACACACTTACACATTCACACACACACACACAGGACTACATCCAAAAGATTCTGTTTCCTTTTTGATCCGGTCCCACGGGGAGGAGTTACCGGGCAGGATCAGTCAGGTGAATGACCCGGATGTCTTGTATTGTTGTTGTTCTCGTGTCAGGAGGAGGCTGGCTGCAGGTGCTCAGTAATCAGCTGATCGATCAGTTTGACGTTAAGAATCGATCAGCCTTGTTTTTGTTATGGCTGTCCCCGCCCTGCGCCACGTGCCTGCTGCGCGTGCGTGTGTCCGTGTGTGCGCGTGCGCGTGTTTATTAAAGGTCCATAAAAACAGACCACAGACGTGTGTGTGTGTGTGTGTGTGTGTGTGTGTTTGACTGTGTGAGTGTGTGTGTGTGTGTGTGTGTGTGTGTGTGTGTGTGTGGAGTGTGTGTCAGTGTGTGTCTGTGAGTGTGTGTGAGTGTGTGTGTGTGTGTGTGTGAGTGTGTGAGAGTTTGTGAGTGTGTGTGTGTGTGTGTGTGTTTGACTGTGTGAGAGTTTGTGAGTGTGTGTGTGTGTGTGTGTGTGTGTGTGTGTGTGTGTGTGTCTGTGTGTGTCTGTGTGTGTCTGTGAGTGTGTGTGTGTGTGTGTGTGTGTGTGTGTCTGTGTCTGTGTGTGTGTGAGTGTGTGTTGTGGGATGTCTCACCTGTTCTCTGATGAGACAGGACCTCAGTCAGGATGAGCTCTGATGTCACTTTAACAGGATGCTTACAAACTATTTGTATTAACATTATAATCTTTCATATTATTATTATTGTTGTTGTTATTGTTGGTTTATG
>NC_089206.1:998273-1005773 GCF_963930695.1 Labrus bergylta
TGAAGATGACACAAGTGTGATGTCAGAGCTCAGAGGTCAGAGGCTTTTGAGAATAAAAGTGAAAATAATCAGAGACGCTTTTCAATCAGACAGACTTCTTCTTCTGTGGTGTTTTTAAATCAGGTGTCTTTGTAGTGTGTTTATTGTCGGCCTGATGGATGGATGAATGTTTCACTGCCCTCACAGGGAAAATAAAAACAAACTTTGACCTTTAAACCATCTCTATGCATCACTGCTCCTCTGGTTCTCTTCCTGTATGCAGCTATTTAATGCTTTTATTTTGACAGACAAAAAGAGTGAGTTGATGTAGCTTCCTGTGGTTTTATTGTGAAGTGTCAAAGTGGAAGTGGTGTGTGTGTAGAGTCAGAGAACACACACACACACACACACACACACAGACACAGAGAGAGAGAGAGAGAGAGAGAGAGAGAGAGAGAGAGAGAGACTCCCAGGGAGTGTGTGTGAGCTCAGAGTTGAACTGAACTCAGGAACAAGCTGAACTGTTTTTTTCTGCTCTGTGACTCCAGCAGCGATTGATCCAGATCTTTACCCGGAACCTTTTAACCTGGATTTATTCCTCTTTGATTCTGGATTTGTTCTGCATCTTGTCCTGTGTGAATCCTCTGAGCTCTGTGGATGTTTGGAGCCTGAAGGTCTGAACAGCTGCTGCAGAGATGTTCTCACTCTGGAGTCTGGAGGTATTTAAATCATTTAACAGTTTAAAGGGATTTTATAACTAATTTAACCCAAGTTAGACTGGTTTAACCTGAGTTAAAGTGAGTTAGACTGGTTTAACCTGAGTTAAAGTGAGTTAGACTGGTTTAACCTGAGTTAAAGTGAGTTAGACTGGGTTAAGGTGAGTTAGACTGGGTTAAAGTGAGTTAGACTGGGTTAAAGTGAGTTAGTCTGGGTTAAAGTGAGTTAGTCTGGGTTAAAGTGAGTTAACCTGTGTTAAACTGGGTCAGACTGGGTTAAAATTGGGCTGTGTTTGTGAGTTTGAAGCTGCAGAGGCTCTCAGGTGAGTTACCTGTGTGAGGTCATCAGGTTGGAGCAGTTTGTGGTTCAGAGTCTGATTCTGCTCCGATCTCACATCCATTAATGTCCAAATCCCGCTCTTATGGTGTGTTCCATTTAGCTCGGCACTCGGATCTTGAGTTAACCGCGTTCTATTTGCCAAGTCGGACAAGCAACATGGACGCCTCCAGCTGTACCTTTGTTTTGTTCGCTAACACCTGACAACATGTCCACAGATATGTTTATTCATTTTTAACCCCAGAATCTTTAGCATTATTTATTGATAATCTGTCGCACATCGTTTGTTATGGCTTCACTCTGGACTTTTTGAATGCACTTTGGATGTTGATATGTTATACGTGTGCGTGTGCATTGTTTTTGTTCTTCATGCAGGCTGTGTCAGACTGATGCTTTCTATACGACTGAACTTAGTTGAATTTGAATTTAATTGATTTAATGACACAATAAGAGAATTCAGCTGCTCGTCAAAACAGCTTAAACATCATTGTTGATGCACGTAGCGGCCATGTTGGACTCGGGCTACTGAAGTTGCGCCGAGTTTAGGAATGGGAATTCTGATGGGTTGTTCCTGATGACGTTTCAAACCGGTAACTCGGAAATTCTGACTTCATGAAATCAAATGGCTCACACAACTAGGCCACAACTAAGCCACAACTAAACTCAGACAACCCGAGCAAACCCACAGCGCCCCCTGTACTTCAAAGAGCTTATTGAAGGCGGCATTAGATACATTACACAGCTTACCTCCGGCTTTAACGTGTAACACACCGATGGTCGGGTGGTGCGGAGAAAGAAGACGGTTTCAAAATCTCTATGTTTGGTTTGAGGAGCTACACACACACACACACACAGTCACACACACACACACACACACACACACACACACACACACACACACTGTAACTCTGTTGAATATTTAAACTCTGTATTTGCATCTCTTTGTCTGCAGCTGCAGCCCTACATCCCCCATGGTGTGTGTGTGTGTGTGTGTGTGTGTGTGTTTTTGTGTGCATGTGTGTGTGCGTGATCTTCAACTCTTTGTCGAAGACTATGAGCTGGTTACCATGACAATGATCTGACGTTAATGTAAGGACTGAAGCTGAACACGACAGTGGGGGGAAGGTGGGGAATGACACCCAACCCCCCTTTAAACAATCGATCACTCAATCACTCTTCATTTGTACAGCACTAATTCATGACAAACGTTTCCTGCAGACACTTTGCATAAACAACAGGTCCAGACCTAAGTCTTGGATCAGAACCAGACTCTTGTTGAACAGACAGATGTTGCGAGCAGAACCAGATTCATGCTTTGGATTAGAAAGTCCAAGGCAGTCCCTAAGACAAAAATGTTCATAAGCAACACTAACAAGATCCACAATGTTACCACGTGGTCCAAGGAAAAGTTAGTAAACGCTGTTCACAAGACTGATTAATTAAAAGTCCACATAAAAAGACCACAGGAGCTCAATGTCCCCTGTCAGTCTAAGCCTATAGCAGCATAACTAGAAGCTGGTCTAAGCCTGGGCCTGCCCTAATTATAAGCTCTACCAAAAAAGGAACCCTTTAAGTCTATTCTTAAAAGTACAAAGGGGGGGCTGGCCTCCTGGACCCTGACTGGTAGATGATTCCAAAGAAGAGGGACCTGATAACTGAAGGCTCTACCTCCCATAGTACATTTAGAGGCTGTAGGTACCACGAGCAGGTCTGATAACTGAAGGCTCTACCTTCCATAGTACATTTAGAGACCGTAGGTACCACGAGCAGGCCTGATAACTGAAGGCTCTACCTCCCATAGTACATTTAGAGACCGTAGGTACCACGAGCAGGCCTGATAACTGAAGGCTCTACCTCCCATAGTACATTTAAAGACTGTACCACGAGCAGGCCTGATAACTGAAGGCTCTACCTCCCATAGTACATTTAGAGACCGTAGATACCACGAGCAGGCCTGATAACTGAAGGCTCTACCTCCCATAGTACATTTAAAGACTGTACCACGAGCAGGCCTGATAACTGAAGGCTCTACCTCCCATAGTACATTTAGAGGCCGTAGGTACCACGAGCAGGCCTGATAACTGAAGGCTCTACCTCCCATAGTACATTTAAAGACTGTACCACGAGCAGGCCTGATAACTGAAGGCTCTACCTCCCATAGTACATTTAGAGACCGTAGGTACCACGACCAGGCCTGGTAACTGAAGGCTCTACCTCCCATAGTACATTTAGAGACCGTAGATACCACAAGCAGGCCTGGTAACTGAAGGCTCTACCTCCCATAGTACATTTAGAGACCGTAGATACCACAAGCAGGCCTGGTAACTGAAGGCTCTACCTCCCATAGTACATTTAGAGACCGTAGATACCACAAGCAGGCCTGGTAACTGAAGGCTCTACCTCCCATAGTACATTTAGAGACCGTAGGTACCACAAGCAGGCCTGGTAACTGAAGGCTCTACCTCCCATAGTACATTTAGAGACCGTAGGTACCACAAGCAGGCCTGATAACTGAAGGCTCTACCTCCCATAGTACATTTAGAGACCGTAGGTACCACGACCAGGCCTGGTAACTGAAGGCTCTACCTCCCATATTACATTTAGAGACCGTAGATACCACAAGCAGGCCTGGTAACTGAAGGCTCTACCTCCCATAGTACATTTAGAGACCGTAGATACCACAAGCAGGCCTGGTAACTGAAGGCTCTACCTCCCATAGTACATTTAGAGACCGTAGATACCACGAGCAGGCCTGGTAACTGAAGGCTCTACCTCCCATAGTACATTTAGAGACCGTAGATACCACGAGCAGGCCTGATAACTGAAGGCTCTACCTCCCATAGTACATTTAGAGACCGTAGGTACCACGAGCAGGCCTGATAACTGAAGGCTCTACCTCCCATAGTACATTTAGAGACTGTAGGTACCACGAGCAGGCCTGCATTCTGGTAGCATAACGTTCTTGAAGGGTAGTACGGCACTATTATCTCTTTAAGATAAGATGGTGCCTGGCCATTTAGAGCTTTGTAAGTGAGAAGAAGGATTTTAAATTATATTTTAGGTTTTATTGGGAGCCAGTGCGGAGCTTTTCTTAGTTCTAGTCAGTACACAAGCTGCAGCTTTTTGGACCAGTTGAAGAGTCTTTAGAGGCTTTTCAGGGCAGCCTGATAAAAGAGAATAATAACCCAACCTGGAGGCAACAAATGCATGAACTAGTTTTCTTTATCGTTTGGAGATAGGATGCCTTGCTCTGTGTGCAGATATGAGTTCTCTATGTGCAGGTAGCTGTCTTCTTCTGTGGTTTTACAGGTTATGAATAAAGGCAAGGGGAAGTTTAAATACAGGGACGTGCCTCTGTCTGAGTTTTCATCACAGTACATGTACAGTCAGTTCTCTTTCTGTGTGGGAGCCCTGGGGATGACATCACTCCTCTCTCACCGGTTTCCGGGTTTTCATCGCTCATTTCCCGTTTCCTCTATCCTGTTGGGCAGCACTTCCTGTTCTCAGGGTCAAAGGTCACCAGTATTTTGTGTGGTGTACTTATATAACAGACATCGTTCAGATCATTGTGGGTTTTTTTTGTAATAAAAGCTTAGGAGCGTCTCCTGTAGCAGCTGATACTCTGCAGCCAATCACAGAGCAGGGGTCTGTGTTTACTGACTCGCAGAGATCACAGATAAAGTTCCTTTTTGAAGATATCACACTGTTGTGTCTGCAGAAAGACCTCTGTATGTGTGTGTGTGTGTGTGTGTGTGTGTGTGTGTGTGTGTGTGTGTGTGTGTGTGTGTGTGTGTGTGTGTGTGTGTGTGTGTGTGTGTGTGTGTGTGTGTGTGTGTGTGTGTGTGTGTGTGTGTGTGTGTGTGTGTGTTGAGATAGACGTGTCTGAACTCGTCGTTCTTTCTAAGTTTTTCCTCAGACAGCAGATCTTGAGCGGGGAACAACCGACAAGACAATCAGGCTGATTTTTTGGTCTGACTATCTCCTTCAGACAAATCTAATCAAAGTCCAGGTGTGTTGATGGTTCTGAAGATGATCTCGTCAAATGTTCCTGTGGTGTAAGGTGCGTTAAGAATGAAGTCGGGGGCCACAAGGATTTCAAATCATACGAGAATGAAATGTGAACAAAACGATGGCGAGATGTGAAGCGAGCTGACCGAAGAAGGAAGAACAACAACTGCAGCAAATAGATTTTTACCTCCTCCAGCTCGCTCTGTGACATGTACTGAATATGTTTACACCGTCTTCAGGTCTTTAGCCAAAGGTAAAAGAAGTCCAATGCAATCACCAATTCTTCCTGTCTGTCGTCCTCCACGTTTGTTACAGTTTATGTCATGTTTGAGGGTGAGATATTTCCAGCGTCTCTGGTTGTTGTTGATGAATCTGTCAGTGTGTGATGTGCAGTTTTGGTCATATCGTTGCTCTCCAGTGACGTCCAGAAAGATGGACAACATGCCCCTATCTCCTCCGGTTGTGCTGAAGTGAAGCCTAAATACCCTTTGATGGGTGCTGACATATTGAATGTTTAGAGCCAGAGTCTGTGGAGTAGAGATTAGTATTTAAGCCCTGCCCCTTCCTCTAACCAAAACACACCTTTAACTTTCTAATAAAAGGTTGAGGTTGGTACAGATTCTTTTCGGTTTGAAGCAGACACAAATTACACAAATTACACAAACTACAGTATGTATGAGAAACAATTATTTAAAGTGTGTTTTGATTTTATAGGCTAAACTTTGGAATCTTATCATGTTGTTGTGGTGACTTCTGATTGGCTCTCAATCTGTTTTATCTTCTTTAGGTCTGACGCTCTGAAGACTGCCCAACTCCCTCTGCAGGCTGGCCGAGGAACTGTTCTACCAGCTGGTATTAGCTAACTGCTAACAGCTAGTACCTTACAGCTACATGCTGCCAGCTTACTACTAGTGGTTAGCAGCTAAAGGCTAAACGCTAACAGCAGTTCTGTGGTTGGTGTTGAGATGCTGGATAACCACAGGCGGGAACGACTGGAGCTCTTATGAACACAGGTACAAGGTGAGGTGATTGATTGATTTGTGTAGAAACGATGACGACATGTGTTGTTGTTGTTGTTGATTTTATCAGACTGAGTCAAATTTCTGTTTTCTAAGAAGCTTAATTAGATGTTTATGTTCAGTTTATAAATGAGACGAGATTGGGTTGTCAGCACTAACTAGTTAATCCTGATTAATCTCCTGTTTGTCCCTTCAGGCTCTCCGTAGATACTCGTCCTCAGTGTCTCCCTGTAGTCTCACTGCTGCATCTCTGAATGTCTCATTTCACTTTAACAAACTCTCAGACAGTAATATCCACCTGATGACATCACACATTGACCTTATGACATCACACAGTGACCTTATGACATCACACATTGACCTTTGTTACCGTTCCTTTGAGCTGTTTGACGTCACTTTGGGGTCCCTAACCACTTCCTGTTTCTGTGTTTAACTTCCTGTCCCTGTAACCTTCCATCTACCAGAAGGGCCTTACTGTATTTCAAAATAAAAGCACACAGCAAATAGAGTATTCTCAGCTTAAGGCAGTACACAATTTCAAAATAAAAGCACACAGCAAATAGAGTGTTCTCAGCTCAAGGCAGTACACAATTTCAAAATAAAAGCCGAACTGTTTTTATTTTTAAATGTGAAATAATGGACATGCGATTGAATGTGAGAGTTTTAGATGAGGATGAAGTTAGATTTGAATTTGTGTTCACAGTTGAGAGAGCGAGTGTGGGAGTCAATCAGAAGACGGTGGGCTCACATGGGAAACAAAAGCCATGGAGGTCAAAGGTCAACTCATCTCACCTGGTGAGAACCAACCGCACTTAAACCTCCATAAGCCCCACCCCCTCAGTTACTGTGGCTTAGAAACATGGCGGAACTTCTCTCCATCATCAAATGGCGAGGAGAAAAGTTCACTACAGAGACATGCTGTATGTTTGTGTAACTGTGTGTGTGTGTGTGTGTGTGTGTGTGTGTGTGTGTGTGTGTGTGTGTGTCTGTGTGTGTGTGTGTGTGTGTGTGTGTGTGTGTGTGTGTGTGTGTGTGTGTGTGTGTGTGTGTGTGTGTCTGTGTGTGTGTGTGTGTGTCTGTGTGTGTGTGTGTGTGTGTGTGTGTGTGTGTGTGTGTGTGTGTGTGTGTGTGTGTGTGTGTGTGTGTGTGCAGACCCTCTCACATGTCCAGACAGGAAGCAGCGGGAGCGAATGGCAGAGCTGCAGGAGAGGAGGCGGAGCCTGCAGGCCCTTCTGAGCACACGATTGGCTGAGCTGAGACGGATCTGTCTGCAGGAGGCTGTGAGTGATGTCATAACCTCTGATATGGATCAACCAATCACAGCCAGGCTGACCCCCGGACTCTGCTGAGTCTTAATTCTCTCACCTGTAGCGTGTGATGTCACCTGTGATGTTGTTTCTGTGTTCTTATTGGTTAGGAGCTGACAGGCGCGGTGCCAACT